>NW_021163056.1:0-162500 GCF_004324835.1 Dendronephthya gigantea | reverse complement strand
TTAAGTCCCAAAGAGAGTTAATTTTCAATGGTTTTAGTCCCAACTCTCAGAGGTGAAAATATGCGATTTCGACTAACACTTTTTATCAGCCTCCTATTTGCTCATTTTTTCACCATTTGGTATCAAAAACATGTCATTCGATAGTTAAAAGCATAACCTTTCGGAATGTGGAAAAAATTCGTTAATAGAATGAGTAGTTCACGTACAATAGCGCACCAAAGTTGGATTACCTTTTTTTTGATACACCCTGTATATCTATATATATCTATATATATCTATATATATCTATATATATCTATATATATCTATATATATCTATATATATCTATATATATCTATATATATCTATATATATCTATATATATCTATATATATCTATATATATCTATATATATATCTATATATATCTATATTAATATCTATATATATCTATATATATCTATATATATATCTATATATATATCTATATATATATCTATATATATATCTATATATATCTATATATATATATATCTATATATATCTATATATATCTATATATATCTATATATATCTATATATACATGTACATCTACATCTACATCTACATATATATCTATATATATATCTATATATATATATATATATATCTATATATATCTATATGTATCTATATATATCTATATATATATCTATATATACATCTATACAGGGTGTATCAGAAAAAACTAGAAGATTTTAAAATGTCCAGAAAACTATCATTTTGTCAAAATATCTCAAAAATATATTTACGTCTAAGTATTTTAGCATCTTCTGGCTTATCTAACAGTAAAAGCTATCAGAAAAATTAACCTAAAAAAGCGGGAGAACGGTTTGTAAAAGCCTCATTTTTAACCGCTTGCGCAAAGAAAATGAGATGTTCAAAATCCAAGTTCATTTAAAGAGATGAAAGTTTGGACTCTTTTGTGCAATGTATCAAAATTTCAGAAAATTTGATAAACATTAAGTCCGCCGTGAGACGTTTCAAAATTGGACTTTTTTCCGTTTACTCCGCTCTCACGTAATCTTTTTTCATGCAAGAATGATTACATGCATGAGTTAAGTACGTCACTCGAACGTGCTCATGCATGTAATCATTCTTGCATGAAAAAAGATTACGCGAGAGCGGAGTAAACGGAAAAAAGTCCAATTTTGAAACGTTTCACGGCGGACTTAATGTTTATCAAATTTTCTGAAATTTTAATACATTGCACAAAAGGGTCCAAACTTTCATCTCTTTAAATGAACTTGGATTTTGAACCTCTCATTTTCTTTGCGCAAGCGGTTAAAAATGAGGGTTTTACAAACCGTTCTCCCGCTTATTTAGGTTAATTTCTCTGATAGCTTTTACTGTTAGATAAGCCAGAAGATGCTAAAATACTTAGACGTAAGTATATTTTTGAGATATTTTGATAAAATGATAGTTTTTTGGACATTTTAAAATCTTCTAGTTTTTTCTGATACACCCTGTATATACATCTATATATACATCTATATATACATCTATATATACATCTATATATACATCTATATATACATCTATATATACATCTATTTATACATCTATATATACATCTATATATACATCTATATATACATCTATATATACATCTATATATACATCAATATATACATCTACGTCTACGTTTACGTTTACGTCTACGGCTACGTTTACGTCTACGTCTACGTCTACGTCAACGTATACATATACATATACATATACATATACATATACATATACATATACATATACATATACATATACATATACATATACATATACATATATATATATATATGTATATATATATATCTATATCTATATATATCTATATATATCTATATAAGTAGTATAGAGAATAGGGGTTCTGGAGCAGGCGGTGTACGAGGCACCGCCGATGATGTCGTCGAGTCTTAAATATTTTAATTTATTCAGGTCATTTTAATATAGTTGAGCTTTGCTGGTTTGTTACTCAGCAATTTCGGTTTATTTTCACGCGATTTCGCTACCGTTTATTTATCTACATCGTTTGGTAGTGTCTGCGTACTTCATTACCGTTAGCTGTGTACAATTTTAGTTTATTTCACACAGTATATTGCTGATATGGTTACCGTTCATATATCTGTAGAGATTTTAAATTGCTGTTGTCTTTGTTTACATAAGGTAATTTGTGAGCGCTACGGTGTGCGCTACGGTGTGCGCTACTCCCACGCTATCTACAATCCATAGTTTATATAATTATGTCTATTTCGATACCGTTTGTTTACAGTTTTAGCTTATTTCAGTGTAGTCTTTGTTGCTGTTTGTTTATCTACAATTTCTAGTTTATATTATTGGGTTACTGGCGGTTTGCATTTATTATGAAATAAGCTAAAGCTTTACTTCTTTCACTAGATATCTATCTAAATATCTATAATAATAGATATTTGATTTTAATTAGTATTTTATATTATGAGTGAAAATGCAAATTGTTCCATAGAACAGACAAGAACGAACACGTTCGAGCACGTTCAATAAATAGTTGTTAGTGCGCATGCGTGATACCTATTTCATCAAATCTTCTCCCACAATCAAACGGTGAAGGTTTTGTGTATAATATATACGGCGGTTTGATCGAAAACTTCATTCGTCGGTTTTGTCCTGCAAATTTGAACGTCGATTATTTTTGCGACTTGCGAGAAATACTAAAGACAGTTGACAGAGGAGATTAGGTAAGATGCATTAACTAAAGTTCAATTATTATAAAAAACTAAGATTTAGTTCAATTATTATGAAACACTAAGAAATTTCTAGTAGTTGCTGTGCCCTTGTTTGCTACACCTATGAAGAAATATCTGAGGTGTCCCTTGGGAAAGTCATGCAACGAATGGTTTAGTTGTTAATAGTGCAAAGAAGCCGATTCCTAGTAGTTGCTGTGCCCTTGTTGGCTGCACCTATGAAGAAATATCTGAGGTGCCCCTTGGGAAAATCATGCAATGAACGGTCCAGTTGTTAGTTCGAATAAATCGCTTCTAAGTGTTGCTGTACCCTTGTCGCCTGCACCTGTGAAGAAAGAATCTGAGGGGCCCCTTGGGAAAGTCATTCAACGAACTAGCGGTGGCTGTACAAATTTTATTCAGTACTTCTGTCACAATAAGATGCTAAAAGTGTTTTGTTTATATTTAATAGTTTGATAATTATCATCGTTAAGTTGAAATCCAAAGAGTTGCTGTATTGAGGGTAAGTGTTTACAATTTCAACTAGTTTGAGTTGTTTCCGCTTGGGAATGTCTAGCAACGAACTGGTGGTTGTAGTGAGTGAAGTTTATTTAGGGCTGTCTGAGGACAAAGCCATTACCTTCGCATGTGTGATGTTTTAATTTTATTCTCCCACAATAAGATGCTAAAGGTTATGTGTTTATATTATGCTACAGGTGTTGACGTATTGTGTTTATGTATCTATGGCTGCAGTTGCTAAAGGATAATTCAATTTTCAATTTATAGAATGTCTTTTACATGCAAAGCCTGCACCAAGAACTTTACGCAGCTGAGAAGTTTAACTCGTCATGAACGGTCCGTGCATGGAGAGAAGAAGTTTGTCTGTGATCAATGCAGTGCGTCCTTTACACGGAAAGATGATTTATAGCGGCATAAGAGGCGGCACGAAGGAACAATCACACATATCTGCAAAAATTGTAGGAAAGAGTTTCATCGTCGTGATAATTTAGTGGGACATCAAGTTCAATGTCAACGGAATCCTTTGAAAAGAGGATGTGACGAAGACCGAGACGAAGACGATAGCAGTCCAACTCCAAAGAAAATACGAGTTCAAGTTGAAGAAGATGAACCCGATAATCAAGTCGAAGAAGATAACCCTTGCAGTTCTACTTCGGCGTTTGAAGATTCCTTGAAGAAGATTGAGTTAAAACCGCGGAAAGATCAGAAACAGGACGTGTCCCACTTCTTACGCAGCAAGGCAAAATCCATTTTGAGACACCTTTCCAACGAATTAGCAGAGAAAAGAGGCATCAAATGGTTCATCAGTGTTAAAGTACGATTCGTCAAACCCAAACCCAATGGCGAGAGTCTGACTACCGAATCCCACTTCCGCAGTCTCTGCATGAAAACAGTAGACCAGCACGAACTACATAATCAACTAGAGGAGGCCAAGCAGAAAATTACCCAGTCACTAGTTTTATTTCAAAAAGAAGGAAGTGGTTGGGTATTAGACGAAATCCTTCATCTTGACCTGAGTATAGCTCAGTATACTCCAGTAAAAGGATCCAGCAACGTCCCTCTTCCCAGCAAGATAAAGGCCAAGAAAGCAGTAATCAACATCAAGAATTCTGATAACAAATGCTTCATGTGGTCGGTCCTCGCCGCTCTTCATCCAGTGAAACAGAGTGCAGAGAGATTGCATCATTATCAACAATTTCAAGATGAACTAGATTTTGCTGGTATTGAGTTTCCTGTTACTGTTGACAAGATTGGAAAATTTGAGCGTCAGAACAATATTTCCATTAACGTGTTTGGCTTCGAAGACGTGCTTTTCCCCTTGTATATCACAAAAGAACACTTTAATACCCATGTGAATCTGTTGCTATACTCCCAGGGAGAAACTAGGCATTACTGACTTATAAAAGATCTGAATAAATTCCTTTACAGTCAAAACCGTTACAAAGGTCGTATGTATTACTGCCGGTATTGTCTACATGGATTTATCCGAGAAGACCTACTCCAAGATAATGAACCACACTGCTGCCAACACGGTCCACAACGTATTGAACTCCCTAATCAAGATAATGCTCAACTGTTCTTTAAAGACTACCACAAGCAGTTGAAAGTGCCCTTTGCAATCTACGCCAACTTCGAAAGTCTTACCACCAAGATCAAATCAGTTAATCCTAATCCTGAAAAATCCTCCTGAATTGAACATTATGTCAATAATTAAGATTTAGATAATCATCCCAGCGTGGTTTAAAGTACCAGTGGGATTAGTGTACAAAAGGACAAGGTAATTAATAGTTAATAATTTATTCAACTAGAAGTGTATAAAATACGGCTTATACGCCGCCCCAAAAAAAAATACTTAGTCTTAGAACCTTAGAACATTGAACCTTAGATATTTAGAAGAATTCAGATCTTAAACATAGAAACGTAGACGTTGATGAACCGAGAGAGGATACCGAGTTGTAAGTAGATATGAACTTTATAGTCTTTATTTGAGGATGAATTTAAGACATACAAATAACGTTTGTAATTAGTGATAGTTTGTATTTTAATTCAATTTTAGTTTGACTACACTGAAGTGTTGTATATATCATACATCCTAATAAATCGTGCAAAAACCAACTCGTCTCGGTTGCTGGGCAGTCCTCGAAGTCGTTCAAAGAACGAAACAGTCAAAAACTCGTGGTTATAAAGAGGATTGTTCAACAGATCTCCTTTTACTTTGGCTTTACTCGATCCGCATTTGACGAACAAACAGTAATTACTTATGCATACAACTTACAAGATTAAGTCAAGCGGGCAAGAAACAAGCTATTCAAATTACATCGCCTTTGAACTTGGAGTTAAGTAAACAACTTCGAAGGTAAAATAATTCCTTTATTATTTTGTGTGATAGCCGAGAAGGTAACAATTCAAGAACGATGCCTCCTAAGGTGGACTTGAAAACATTAGCTGCGAAGAGAGACAATTCAATGCGTTCTTTATATGAACTTTTTGAAGAGTTCCAAGTAGTTATAAGCCAGAAACCCGCGCTTGAACTTATCGAGAAAGTATACAAAGAAATAGAATCAAAGTCTAGATCTTTTAAGAAGCAAATTGAACTAATCGAAGACAAAATTATTGATAATCAAATTCAGTCAGATGATCCTCTTGTTATATCTAATAACGAGGCCTGCGTAAAGGCTAAAAATTACTATTTAAAATGCACGCAGTCATTCGCCGCTTATCAGAGAAATCTTTTGGATACGAAAACAAAATTACAAACCTATGAACAGGGATATGTAACTGAGCATTTAGGAAATGTGAATATGGCTCTACAGAAAATGGTAGATGTTTTGGATAGTAAAAGTAAAAGCCAAAATCATGGTCTTGAGAAGTTGTCCGTCCCAATTTGGGACGGTGATAGAAAGTCATATTCAACTTGGAAGAATGAATTCAATAATTGCATGAAAAAATACAATCAAGACCAGGACGAGCAGTTACAAAGATTACGCAAAGCGCTTCCAAAACACCTTTTCTGGACAAATCAAGTAAAATATAGTCAATCTATTACTAAAGCCTGGGAAATATTGGATAATGAATTTGATAACAAAAGAAAGCTAATGGATGAAATTCTTAAAGACATCACAAATATTAAACCTGTTAGAAGTGATGCAAAATCCCTTGCACGCTTTGCAGCAAAAATATTAAGCTTTGCGAACAATATGGAACAAAATGGATGTTCTGTTACAGATTCAGCTGAAGCGCCATTTATCATGTCTCAATTATTGTCCAAATTAGACGGTGCAGATAATGTCGAGTTTGGAAGGGAAATGGTTCGCGCGCACAAGGTTGAAAGCATCACAAATTTAATTGCATGGTTAAATAATGAAGCCACTTTACGTTCACGTAGTGGGAGATCAAATTTTGAGTCAAGACCGGAGAATCATACCGTAGAAGTTCCTAATCGGGACGAAGTATGTCCGCTTGGGTGCAACTCAAAACATTTATTGACTGCTTGTCCTTCTTATCAAGCCGCGTCAGTAAGTGAAAAGTGGGAAATAGTTTGTAAACATAAGAGGTGCCGCAAATGTTTATGTTCTCATCACACAAATAACTGCTCAAAGCCCGATGGTGAGTCCTGCAATAAGTGTGAACGCAGACATCATAAATCATTACACAACGACGGTTATGGGAATAATAAAGTACCCCCGGATTCTGAACAGCATAACACAGACACACACTTTAATAATACACACATACAAGGCAGTAGTAAAATACCTGGCTTACTACCTGTACACAAGATCAAAATCAAAGGTGTAGACGGAAATTTCCAAGAATATATAGCCATGATAGATAGTGGATCTAATACCAGTTTCATCTCAAAAAATGCCGTAAGAAACCTTGGACTAAAAGGGTGTCAAACACACCTCACTATGAATTTAGCCGGCGGTAAAAGAAAAGCCGAAATGTCGGAGCTCCTAAATATAACAGTCATGTCTCCATGTGACGAAACCTTTAAAAAACACATGTCAGTGTATACTCTTACGAACTTATGTAGCCCTGCGAAAACAATTTCAAAACATATTATTAATAAGTATCAACATTTACAAACGATTTCCAACAAATTACATCTTGGTGGCGGCAAAGTCGATTTACTCATAGGCACCGATTTTCCAGACGCCTTCGTCGACATTGATGTGAAACAAGGAAAACCAGCGGAACCGATAGCCAAGGAGAATTGCTTCGGGTGGTATTTACTTGGTCAAGTAGATGATCAATCTTGCTCAGGAATCCATTCGGTCGATGTCGGTACAGTCAGTGCAATTGAAGATATTAAAACTTTACTGACCCAAGATCTACTAGGAGTGAGACCTACTACACTCTGTACGTGTGATGACAATACCCTCAAAGAAAATAGATTCATCAAATCAGTCACAGAATCCACTGAGATGGTTGATGGCAGAATACAAGTACGCATGCCGTGGAATGATTCAGATAACGAACACTTAGAAAAAGGACCAAATTATATCAACAGTCTGCCAAATGTGTTAACAGCCTGGAGATTAAATCAAGTTGCCTATGCGGGTGACGTACGTAAAATGTTTAACCAAATATTAATTCACCCAGAGGATCGAGTGTTCCATCGCTTCCTATGGAGAGCAAACGAAAACGAAGAACCGAAAGTCTATCAGTGGATACGACTGAACTTCGGAGACAAGCCTGCCCCTGATATTGCAACTGGTGCGATCAATACACTGGCGAGAGCCGCACAAGCAGAGTACCCTGAAGCTTCCCATGAACTGCAGAAACACGCTTATGTCGATGATATCGGTGGATCAAAGGGAAATGAAGTACACGCGAAGAAGATCACAGAAAGTATTGACGCCATATTGAAAACCGGCAAATTCGATGTGAAAGCGTGGCACTCCAACCACGAAAATGTTGATCAAACCGATGAGAAAGTTACAACCTTCCTCGGTCACTACTGGAATAAAGTTAAAGATACCTTTACGTTCAAGAAAGACGAGATTTCCTGTGACCTGAAACAACTCACAAAACGAAAGTGTCTTGCAAGCCTCGCCCAATTCTGGGACCCCATTGGTCTTGTCCTTCCTGTTACTATTGAAATACGAGTCGATTTACAAGAACTATGGAGTTCTGGATATGCCTGGGATGATCCGCTCTCAGAAGACATGCAAAGCAAATGGATGAAAAACATTAAGCGTTTGAATGGTCTTCTGTCTATCGAATTTCAGAGAAAACTCAGACCCGAATTGGCCATTGGGAATCCAGAAATCCACGGCTTCGGTGACGGTGGCGAGAAGGCTTATGGATCGGTAATCTTCTTACGATGGAAACTCAGTGACGGAACTTTCATTTGCATACCTCTGATGGTGAAAGCGTTCGTTGCTCCTTTAAAGAAGAAATCAGTGCCAAGACTTGAACTGATGGGATGCCTTACCCTTGTGAGACTCTACTGAACCTGCAAAGAAGCGTTATCTTTAGCCGAGATCGATGGCTGCAAGACCGTGGTCTGGTTAGATTCACAGACGGTGTTAACATGGATTAAAAGTTCCCCAAGAAAATTCAAGCCGTTTGTGTCCGCTAGAGTAGCTGAAATCCAAGAATCCATTGATGTGGGGACCTTTAAGTATATCAAGTCTGAAGAAAATCCTGCAGATGCCCTAACACGAGGAATTCCAGATAATCAGCTATATGAATGGATGAAAGGTCCAGAATTTCTCAAATTACCTGATGACGACTTTCTTGTCCTTAACGAGCTTACTAGAGAAAATGAAGAAATAGCTGAGACGGAATACAAAAAGGTCAAGAAACCGAGGGGAATAGAAGAAATTCAATGCAACGTGACTTCTAAAGAACTGGCAAGAAATCCTGTCCTTGAACATATATTACAAACATGTTCGACGTTTCGAAAGGCACGACGAGTATTAGCCTTCGTTCTACGTTTTACGCATTACGTAAGGACAAAACAAAAGAAATCCGGATCACTATCTGTAAAAGAAATTAAAGAATCTGAAAATCTATTTTGCAAATGGGCGCAAACAGAACAAGACCCTAGCAAGATAGACAAGAAATTGTTAGTGAAAGTAGATGACGAGGGAATTCTACGTGCATTTGGAAGATTAGAGAAGATACGCACCCTACCTCGTGACATGCGTAATCCAATTGTTCTGCCTTGTAATCATCCCCTCGTTGTGTTACTCCTGAAACACCTTCATGAAATTTCAGGACATTGTGGATATCAAAGATTGATCCATGAAGCTCGTCGAAAGTATTGGATCATCGGGTTGCGAAAAACTGCCAAACATCTTACGCGGACGTGTGTCACCTGCAGAAAACTAAGCGCACGGCCATTAGAACAACTTATGGGACAGATCCCAACTATCAGAGTAAACCCTAATTGTCCAGCATTCTCACATACCGCGATAGATATGTTTGGACCATTTCAAATTAAACTAAACCGGAAAACAATGAAAGAAGCGCAAATCATTATATTTACATGCATGACGTCCCGAGCTATACATCTCGAACTTTGTACAGATAAGAGCACAGATACTTTCATTATGGCATTTCGAAGATTTGCAAGTTTGCGTGGTCATCCTTTGATATGTTGGTCAGACTGCGGGACAAACTTCAAAGGGGCACAAGGATATCTGACAGAAGTTTGTAGAAATTGTGACAATTATTCCTCGCGCAAGTCATATGAATGGAGTTGTCGAGAGTTTGATTAAGTCGGTACGACAAGCCATTGCGGCTACATGCCAAAATCGACCATTTTCTGAAGAACAATGGAGGACGAGTCTTGCAGAGATCACCTATTTGGTAAATAGCAGACCTCTTTACCCAAGTTCATCGGAAGTGTGGGAAGAACCACCTATAACCCCAAATGACCTCATCATTGGCCCACATCTACCACTACCAACGCCAGAACCCGAAGAGCGAGTTAATCCAAGAAATCTACATCGTAGTACGCAGCAGAGAGTTACAGAATTTTGGCGTGCATGGCAAAAGTATTTCGCGCCAACTTTGCTCCCTAGAAATAAATGGTATCGAGCGAGAAATAACTTGCAAGTAAGAGATATCGTTTTAGAATTGGAAGGGACCCCTAGACGTAAATGGAAAATGGCCATAGTAAAAGAAGTATTTCCCGGAATGGATCAGCTAGTAAGAAAAGCGAAGATCAAGACTGAGACGGGAGAATATTATAGACCTATACACAAATTATGCCTCATCGCTACTAACCAAGAATTGGGTGAACGTTTGTAGATTGAAGAACGTTAAAATAGGTTGCTCGATTGTATCTCCGCACCCAGGGGAAGTGAATTGAACATTATGTCAATAATTAAGATTTAGATAATCATCCCAGTGTGGTTTAAAGTACCAGTGGGATTAGTGTACAAAAGGACAAGGTAATTAATAGTTAATAATTTATTCAACTAGAAGTGTATAAAATACGGCTTATACGCCGCCCAAAAAAAAAATACTTAGTCTTAGAACCTTAGAACGTTGAACCTTATATATTTAGAAGAATTCAGATCTTAAACATAGAAACGTAGACGTTGATGAACCGAGAGAGGATACCGAGTTGTAAGTAGATATGAACTTTATAGTCTTTATTTGAGGATGAATTTAAGACATACAAATAACGTTTGTAATTAGTGATAGTTTGTATTTTAATTCAATTTTAGTTTGACTACACTGAAGTGTTGTATATATCATACATCCTAATAAATCGTGCAAAAACCAACTCGTCTCGGTTGCTGGGCAGTCCTCGAAGTCGTTCAAAGAACGAAACACCTCCACTGAAAAATACCAACACCACCAACCTTGTGGATTTTCCTACATTGTTGTATCCGACCATGAGAAGTACTCCAAACCACCCGTTGTGTATCGCGGAGAAGATGCAGTCGACGAATTTTTGAAGTGTTTAGAAGAAGAGCAGAAATAACTTGATTGGGTCGAGCCCATGCGAATTGAGAAAAGAAGAGCAAGCGTTTCAAGATGCAGTCCATTGTCATATTTGTGGATATGAATTGGGTTCTGATCGTGTTCGTGATCATTGTCATCTTTCTGGAAAGTACCGTGGAGCTGCACACAACGATTGCAATTTGAACTATAGTTTTACCGGCCGAATTCCTGTTATTCTTCACAATCTACGCGGTTATGATTCTCATCTCATAATGCAAGGACTTGGTAAACTTAAAGAGAAGAAGATCAACTGCATTCCAAACAACACCGAAAAGTACATCTCCTTCTCCATCGATAATTTGGATTTTATTGACTCTCTGCAATTCATGAATGCATCGTTGGAGACGTTAGTATCTAATCTAGCAAAGGACGGTGTTGACAAGTTCCCCACTCTAAAGAAATACATCGACAGCGATAAAACACCCCTTTTGCTAAAAAAAGGTGTCTACCCCTACGACTACATGGATTGTACAGAGAGATTCAATGAACCAACCTTACCATCGAAGGAATCCTTCTACAACGTGTTGAACGACGAACATATTTCAGACGAAGATTACGCACACGCGACGAATGTTTTAACAAGTTTGCCTGTCGGAACATGGGTGATTACCATGATTTGTACTTGACGTCGGACGTTCTTCTCCTTGCAGATGTTTTGAAAATTTTCGAAGCGTGTGCCTCAAAGCCTACAACTTGGATCCCTGCCACTTCTATACAAGTCCTGGTCTAGCCTGGCAGGCGTGTTTGAAAATGACTGAAGTCGAACTCGAGCTGCTGACCGATCCAGACATGTATCTATTCATAGAAGAAGGTCTTCGCGGTGGAATTTCAATGATTAGCAACCGCTATGGTAAAGCCAACAATCCATAGGTTCCTGATTATGACCCAGAACAAGAGACCTCCTACGTGATGTATCTTGATGCTAGCAACCTCTATGGCTGGGCTATGTCGCAACCTCTACCCACAGGTGAATTTGACTGGCTAACCGACCAAGAGATTGCAGAACTTGACATCACGGACGTTGCGGACGATGCCGATGAAGGCTACATATTGGAAGTAGACCTACACTATCCGTCCGAATTACACGATCTTTACAACGATTATCCTCTAGCACCTGAGAGAATGAAGATTTCTTCAGAAATGTTGTCACCATACTGCCAGGATCTGTCGGAAAGTTTGCAACTTCGTGGTGGCGCTGTATCTAAATTGGTGCCGAATCTTCGGAACAAGTCCAATTATGTAGTCCATTACCGCAATTTAAAGCAATACCTGGCACTTGGCATGAAGTTGGCAAAGATCCACCGCGTTTTGGTATTCCATCAAAGCCCATGGTTAAAGACCTACATCGATTTCAACACCGAGAAACGAAAACATGCAGCAAACGACTTCGAGAAAGATTTCTACAAGTTGATGAATAACTCGGTGTTCGGCAAAACCATGGAGAATTTGAGAAAGCGCGTTAACGTCAAGCTCGTCAACAATAAGACGAAACTATCGAAATTGATAGCATCTCCATCCTTTGACTACTTCCACATATTCTCAGAGGAGTTAGCAGCTGTCAACATGAAGAAACGAAGCTTTACCTAAATCGCCCCATCTACGTCGGATTACCATCCTGGATCTCTCCAAAGTACTCATGTATCAGTTTCATTACGAGTACATGAAACCCAAGTATGAGTACAACGCAAAGTTGTTGTTCACAGACACGGATAGCCTTTGTTACGAGATTAAGACCGACGATGTTTATCAAGACATGTTGCAAGACATCGATCTCTTTGACACATCCGAATACGCACGAGACCATCCACTGCACAGCGTGACGAACAAGAAAGTCCTTGGCAAAATGAAAGATGAAACGCATGGCATACCATCCAAGAGTTTGTTGGCTTGCGACCGAAGATGTACTCCATTCTTATACCGAAAACGACAAGCAAGTGGAGAAGAAAACGGCTAAAGGAATAAAGAAGTCCGTCACAAAACGAAAGCTTCGCACACCAACTACAAGGAATGTTTGTTTGATAAGAAACGAACAATGGCCAGCATGAATCAGATTCGAAGTGAACGCCATGAAATCTACTCCATTAAATTGAACAAGATTGGTCTTAGCCCTTATGACGACAAGCGCTATATTTTAAACGATGGAGTGAACACTCTTGCTTATGGGCATTACCAAATCATAAGCACAGACGAGTGAAATATCAAGTTTTATCGTTGTTGAACAATTATACATAAGTTATACGTTTTAAAGTTATAAATTATTGAAATTGCATGAAATACAAAGTTATGTTACAATGTTACGTGTTTATAAATTTGAAGTTACATGTTTATTTATATTAAGAGGAGGTTTTTTCTATGTTCATAATATGTTGTATGTTTCTCTTTGAAAACGCCTTCACAATTTTGATACTTTGCCTTATAGATTCTAACTTTGTGTGTTTTCTAAATATTATGACTTGATAGGTTTTGTAATTTATTGAAAATTGTTTGAAAATATAGCTTTTCGATAACCGCATACTTATTGTGTATTTCTCTCGGACAGCCCCTTCACACAAGCACTCCTAGCTTTTCCGAGACACCAGGGACAAAAAAAGTCCCTGAAGGGACACTTTAAATCTTCCAGGGACAGCAGGGACAAAAAAAGTCCCTGAAGGGACACTTTTAAATCTTCCAGGGACACCAGGGACAAAAAAAGTCCCTGAAGGGACACTTTAAATCTTCCAGGGACAGCAGGGACAAAAAAAGTCCCTGAAGGGACACTTTTAAATCTTCCAGGGACACCAGGGACAAAAAAGGTCCCTGAAGGGACACTTTTAAATCTTCCAGGGACACCAGGGACAAAAAAAGTCCCTTCAGGGACTTTTTTGTCCCTGGTGTTCCTGGAAGATTTAGAGTGCATCATTGCCTCTAAATCTTGCCATCACTGCACCAGGTGAGTGCATCACCTGGAAGATTTAGAGTGCATTTAGAGTGCAATGGACTGCATCTTGAAACGCTTGCTCTTCTTCTCTCTCAATTCGCATGGGCTCGACCCAATCAAGTTTCTCTTGAATATATTTCTGCTCTTCTTCTAAACACTTCAAAAATTCGTCGACTGCATCTTCTCCGCGATACACAACGGGTGGTTTGGAGTACTTCTCATGGTCGGATACAACAATGTAGGAAAATCCACAAGGTTGGTGGTGTTGGTATTTTTCAGTGGAGGATTTTTCAGGATTAGGATTAACTGAGTTGATCTTGGTGGTAAGACTTTCGAAGTCGGCGTAGATTGCAAAGGGCACTTTCAACTGAAACTCAATACCAGCATGCGAAGGTAATGGCTTTGTCGTCAGACAGCCCTAAATAAACTTCACTGACTACAACCACCAGTTCGTTGCTAGACATTCCCAAGCGGAAACAACTCAAACTAGTTGAAATTGTAAACACTTACCCTCAATACAGCAACTCTTTGGATTTCAACTTAACGATGATAATTATCAAACTATTAAATATAAACAGAACACTTTTAGCATCTTATTGTGACAGAAGTACTGAATAAAATTTGTACAGCCACCGCTAGTTCGTTGAATGACTTTCCCAAGGGGCCCCTCAGATTCTTTCTTCGCAGGTGCAGGCGACAAGGGTACAGCAACACTTAGAAGCGATTTATTCGAACTAACAACTGGACCGTTCATTGCATGATTTTCCCAAGGGGCACCTCAGATATTTCTTCATAGGTGCAGCCAACAAGGGCACAGCAACTACTAGGAATCGGCTTCTTTGCACTATTAACAACTAAACCATTCGTTGCATGACTTTCCCAAGGGACACCTCAGATATTTCTTCATAGGTGTAGCAAACAAGGGCACAGCAACTACTAAGAAGCGATTTCTTAGTGCTTTTCATAATAATTGAACTAAATCTTAGTATTTTTTATAATAATTGAACTTTAGTTAATGCATCTTACCTAATCTCCTCTGTCAACTGTCTTTAGTATTTCTCGCAAGTCGCAAAAATAATCGACGTTCAAATTTGCAGGACAAAACCGACGAATGAAGTTTTCGATCAAACCCCCGTATATATTATACACAAAACCTTCACCGTTTGATTGTGGGAGAAGATTTGATGAAATAGGTATCACGCATGCGCACTAACAACTATTTATTGAACGTGCTCGAACGTGTTCGTTCTTGTCTGTTCTATGGAACAATTTGCATTTTCACTCATAATATAAAATACTAATTAAAATCAAATATCTATTATTATAGATATTTAGATAGATATCTAGTGAAAGAAGTAAAGCTTTAGCTTATTTCATAATAAATGCAAACCGCCAGTAACCCAATAATATAAACTAGAAATTGTAGATAAACAAACAGCAACAAAGACTACACTGAAATAAGCTAAAACTGTAAACAAACGGTATCGAAATAGACATAATTATATAAACTATGGATTGTAGATAGCGTGGGAGTAGCGCACACCGTAGCGCACACCGTAGCGCTCACAAATTACCTTATGTAAACAAAGACGACAGCAATTTAAAATCTCTACAGATATATGAACGGTAACCATATCAGCAATATACTGTGTGAAACAAACTAAAATTGTACACAGCTAACGGTAATGAAGTACGCAGACACTACCAAACAATGTCTCTATGTCTCTATATATCTCTATATATCTCTATATATCTCTATATATCTCTATATATCTCTATATCTATATATCTCTATATCTATATATCTCTATATCTCTATATCTATATATCTCTATATCTATATATCTCTATATCTCTATATCTCTATATCTCTATATCTCTATATCTCTATATCTCTATATCTCTATATCTCTATATCTCTATATCTCTATATCTCTATATCTCTATATCTCTATATCTATATATCTATATATCTATATATCTATATATCTATATATCTATATATCTATATATCTATATATCTATATATCTATATATCTATATATCTATATATCTATATATCTATATATCTATATATCTATATATCTATATATCTATATATCTATATATCTATATATATATATCTATATCTATATCTATATCTATATATATATATATATATCTATATATATATCTATATATATATCTATATATATATATATATATATATATATATATATATATATATTTTATTATATATATCTGAATACACTAAGAACATATTTATACAACAATATGCTAATAATTATGCATGAAGGCTTTTGCTTATCCCCAGGTGATCCTATTGTCTAAAATAATTATAAATTCTAGTATTAAAAAATTTTAGTATTAAAAAATTATTGCGGTCATTACAATAAAAATATCACGTTATAAAGTTCCTAAGTACAAACTTGCTAGAATGACGGCATGCAGTCACAAGTTCGTTTCGCTTATTTAAAGTTGACAGTTCAGGTTTGTAAATTATAAAGAATTTCTCCCATAGGCATAAATTGCATCTGGGTCATTCCACGCCAAATCGATTAAACTTCCTGCACAAGCATTGCAGATAGAATTGATTTTTGGTACACTTTTAGATCATTATATAATTAGAAATTGTGTGAATTTTCGATAGATAAGATTAAGTATTTGAGGAAATATAAGCAAAAAACTGCGTGATTGCTAATGACGGAAGTCGCGATTTTTACAGAATTTGTAATTTCGGCACAATTTGTACATCAATATCTCGCTGATCACTCATCGTACTAGCACGAAAATCTGTACAATTATAAATCTGAGACTGTTCTTTTAAACCAAAGCATCGTTTGATATTTGTGATGAAGGATGTCGTAAATAACGGGGAATGAACATGCGGGCAGATTAAAAGAAATACAAATTTGTCGTAAATTTAAACTATAATATCTTGGTAGGTATATGTCTAGATTCATTCATGTTATCCACACATGAAAATAAGCCTTCAAAGAATTCGTGTTAGTAATAATAGCCCAGTACAGTAAGTCAGACATTAAAAATACCGATTTAAACTGCGGCAATATTGAGAAATTCCTCCTTTTCGACGGGGAAATCAGGATGTGGGACTCTTCGAACAAACTCAAGTTTTCGCTGTATTAAAGTAGATTTTATGTTAAACCTGTGGTAGAAATTTCATTATTGTCCTCGCACTACTTCGATATTAACGAGCGATCTAAAAATCGGTGTTTTTCCACTAATTGAATTCAAATGTAAACAAATAAATTATTCTAAATTAATGATACTAAATATAGTGATTTATTAACTAAAGTGACATTTGTGTCAATTTCACCAAAATTCATGAATCATATCTCCATTATGAAAGTACTGGAACGGAACATACTTCTATGACTATAAAGAGTAGTTACAATGCCTGTCCATCTTTTATGTACACATGCATGAATCACAGAAATATATAACAGAAAATTAATATTTAATGATTATAATTATAATAACAATTGTGATGTCATAACCATACTTGGTGATGTAATATTTAAAATTAAACATTAAGTGTTATTGTTTATTTAAAACAAAGGTTATTTATAAAAGTTCGTAAGCTATAAATATTGGAGAAATAGAGATTACATTTCTTAGTAAAAATTATTTATTTATATCAAATGGCAAGCAAGCTTGAACCTTGTTCAATAGGTCTTTTACTCGGCTCATGTGAAGATTGCCACAAGACTATATATACAAGGAAAGTTGGAACGAACAAACTAGCAGTTCTACCGGCGGACAACGTCGAACTAATTATACGAAGGAGCGGTTTAAAGGCAGATAAAGATAGCGTTATTTGTTTTCATCATGAAATGGTTTATTTACGCAAGTATGAATTTTTGCAAAAAAATTGTTGCGATCCCTTTGAAATGCACCCAAAAACAGCGAGAAAAAAGTCTTTACGTACAATAGATATTGCAAAGCGGACAAAGTTAACAAACTAGTTGTGAAAGATATCAAGCCCGGTCAAAAGCTGTGCCCAAAATGTTCATCTCATCTTAGAAGCATCGATGAAGGTTGCAACGAAGAAGATGAAGATTATAAGCCTGAAGACGAGGAAGATTTACATGATCTTGCCGCTACATTTAGCTCCCTTGGCTGCACTCCTGTTAAAACTAAATTCTCACAGAAAGACCGTGTGGTATATGCCAAACGAAAGGCTCAAGAAGCGCATACAGCTATTACTGAAGAAGTTGCCCGTCGTTTAAATGTTGATTCAGACGAACTTCAAACGTGTCAAAAGTGCAGAGACCTTGACGCAATTGTAGAAGGGATCAAAGAAAAATGCTCCACCGCAGACATGGAAGCTACATTAAAACTTATCACTCTCGCGCCGCCTTCTTGGACGATAGAAAAAACTGCGAACGAATTCGGGGTGTCTAAATTCATGGTGAACAAAGCACGGAAATTGAAAAAGGCGAAAGGGATTTTACCGAATATAAGCCCTACAAAAGCAAGGAAACTGTCGGAAGAAAGTAAAAAGAAGGTTATCGATTTTTACACTGACGACGAAGTTTCACGAATGTGCCCAGGGAAGAAAGATTTCGTTTCCGTTAAAAATTCAGAGGGAAAACGAGTCCACGTTCAAAAGCGACTCTTACTTGCCAATTTACGAGAATCGTATTTGTACTACAAAGAAAAATCAAATGGTGAACACGTTGGATTTTCCAAGTTTTGTGAACTTCGTCCGCGTTGGTGTGTTACCGTTGGAGCAAAAGGTACGCATTCCGTATGCGTCTGTGAATACCATCAAAACGTCAAGTTACTGCTGGATTCTCTCCCTGGTCCAAAACTTGATCATAAATCCCTAATGCCGAAACTTGTTTGCGATGTCGGTAAAAGAAACTGCATGCTTCATCGGTGTGAGAAATGTCCCGGATCTGCCAGTCTCAGAGAACACCTTCAGTCAATTTTTTTGGAACGTTCTATTGAGGACGACGATGAACTAACTTTCAAGCAATGGACGCACGCAGATGGCACACGACTTATCACAAGACAAGAACTTGCACGTGACCTCTTGGAGGAGATTGTTTTGCAAATGAACGCTTTAACTAGCCATAGCTTCATCGCGAAGGCACAAGCAGCCTACCTATCAGAGCAAAAAGAATCGTTAACTCGTGGAACTGCGGTCGTTTTACTTGATTTCGCAGAAAATTACTCATTTGTTGTTCAGGACGCTGTCCAAGGTTACTACTGGGACAACAGTCAAGCTACACTGCATCCACTTGTCACATATTATCGGAAAGAAGATGGCAGTCTCGGTACGATGAGTTTCTGTGTGGTTAGCGATTGTCTGAAGCATGATGCTACAGCTGTGTACGCTTTTATCAGCGTTATTATTGCTCACCTCAAGAAATTTATACCAGATCTTTCGTTGGTAAGGTACTTCAGTGATGGAGCTGGAAGTCAGTACAAGAACTGTAAGAACTTTTTAAATCTATGCTATCATGAGGACGATTTCGGGGTGAAGGCAGAATGGCATTTTTTTGCAACAAGTCATGGGAAAAGTCCATGCGATGGTATCGGGGGCACCATTAAGCGTTTAGTCGCCAGAGCTAGCCTTCAAGCAACCACGGGGAATCACATTCTCAATGCTAAAGAACTCTTTTCATGGGCAAAAGCTAACATTTCGGGAATCGAAATGTTTTTCGTAAGCACTGCGGATATTGAGAAATGGGAAATGGTCTTAAAGCCACGTTTGGACAACGCCAAAACTATAGCAGGAACAAGGAATCACCACAGTTTTGTTCCAGTCAGCTCTGATTCTTTGCAAATCAGGCGAATTTCAGCAGATGTTGATGGAACATCCGTTAAAGTAACAAGTTTGTCCCATCCTCAGGCACAAACTTCTCAATTGTTCACACATGGTCAGTATTTAGCTGCCGTTTACGACAAAGTCTGGTACCTGGGTGTCGTGGAAGATATATCGCACGACCATGAAGACGTCCTCGTAAACTTCATGAGATCTCGTAATCCCGGTACTACAATTCACTCATTCGTATGGCCATCAACAAGAGATGCATGTTGGATTCCTTTTGAGCATGTCCTATGTACCGTGCAAGAGCCTTTGCTTATTACGAAGGGTCGAATCAAACAATATAAACTTAACAGTCCAGCGATTGATATGATCGAAGACAGATTTAACAAATTTTCAGATAGTTTCTACAATTGACTCAGGCGTTGCATTGATATTCACGCTGACTGGTAATGATTTAACCTTGAGAAAACCAGTTTGTTCAAGACAATCGCCAGGCGTTCTCCAAAAACAAGATCTGAAGATCACGATAGCTTTGGCGTAATTGACATGACATGCATTATGCATGTGTACATACAAGTTGAACACGTTTTGGAACTACCACTTATAATCATAGAAGTATGTTCCGTTCCAGTACTTTTAATATTTTCGAGTTTATTTGATGAATTTTGGTGAAATTGACACAAATGTCACTTTAGTTAATAAATCACTATATTTAGTATTCATTAATTTAGAATAATTTATTTGTTTACATTTGAATGCAATTAGTGGAAAAACACCGATTTTTAGATCGCTCGTTAATATCGAAGTAGTGCGAGGACAATAATGAAATTTCTACCACAGGTTTAACATAAAATCTACTTTAAAACAGCGAAAACTTGAGTTTGTTCGAAGAGTCCCACATCCTGATTTCCCCCGTCGAAAAGGAGGAATTTCTCAATATTGCCGCAGTTTAAATCGGTATTTTTAATGTCTGACTTACTGTACTGGGCTATTATTACTAACACGAATTCTTTGAAGGCTTATTTTCATGTGTGGATAACATGAATGAATCTAGACAGATACCTACCAAGATATTATAGTTTAAATTTACGACAAATTTGTATTTCTTCTAATCTGCCCGCATGTTGATTTCCCGTTATTTACGACATCCTTCATCACAAACTTCAAACGATATTTTGGTTTAAAAGAACAGTCTCGGATTTATATTTGTACAGATTTTCGTGCTAGTACGATGAGTGATCAGCGAGATATTGTTGTACAAATTGTGCCGAAATTACAAATTCTGTCAAAATGGCGTCTTCCGTCATTAACAATCACGCAGTGTTTTGCTTATATTTCCTGAAATACTTAATCTTATCTATCGAAAATTCACACAAATTCTAATTATATAATGGTCTAAAAGTGTACCAAAAATCAATTCAATCTGTAATGCTTGTGCAGGAAGTTTAATTGATTTGGCGTGGAATGACCCATCTATCACTCGCTGGGTTATAAGCTCTTCCTCTCTTCAGGATTCTCCACGTGATCCGATGTTTGATGTTATTTTCTTTTAGTTTCCAAATGTGTTTGCTCAGCTCAGATAGCACAGAGATTGTTGCGTCCCAGGGAGGGAACAAAGTGTCAACCAAGGAAAACACGAGATAAAAATAAGCTTTTATTCGTAAAAACCAAGGTGAAAACTATACAAAGAACAGAAATGAATATCGTACACAAATTACAAATATTAAACACAAAGATTAACGATTTACGAACAAATACGACAACATACATACATCTATAGCTTTACTCTACTCCGATGAATAAGTTTAGGAAACATAGTCTTTATAATCTCTAGACTTGAATAAGTTTTAAGTTTACTCCAGCTCCTACAATTTCAAAAATGGCCGCCAAAACAAAATGTGACCTTTTATATCCTAAGGAGGCCTAGGATGAGTTCGACATAAAGTTCTTACATCAAGTACATAACAGAGATCCTTTTTAATTGCCTGTGTAGAGTCACTGCGTAGAGTCGAGGCAATTAAAAAGGATCTCTGTGCTATCTTCAACAGCCACGGACTAAGAATAACTATAGAAGCCAACAAACAAACCGTAAACTTCCTCGATGTCACTTTAAATCTAAGCACTGGGAAATGCACGCCATATTCCAAACCCAACAACACGCCGCAGTATGTACACAATAAGTCCAACCATCCACCTGGGATTTTAAAAAATATACCTGAATCCATAAATAAACGGCTACGTGAAATATCATCCGACAAAGATTCCTTTAATACAGCTGCGCCAATGTACTGGAAAAGTATAAATGAAAGTGGATACCATCACATCCTCAAGTTTAAACCACCTAGCGCAAATGAGGACAAAAGCCACGCAAGACATCGGGCAAGAAATGTAATATGGTACAACCCGCCATACAACAAAGCTACTTCCTCGAATATTGGCTGAGATTTCCTACGGTTGATTGATGAGGAATTCCCAAAAGGCCACAAACTAAATAAGATTTTCAATAGGAATACCAACAAGGTCAGCTATGGATGTATGACTAATGTCAAGCAAGCAATTGATGGACGGAACAAGACTATTCTAAACCACCAGACAACGGCCAAGAAAAATGAAAAACAATGCAATTGTAGAAAGCCCCATGATTGCCCGGTGAATAGTCAATGTCTAAATGAATCACTAATATATCAAGCCACAGTCAAAACGGACAACGGAGAGCCTGAGCAAACCTACGTAGGCCTGACTGCTAACTCATTCAAGACTCGATATACCAATCACAAGGCGTCATTTAAAAACGAGAAAAAGAAGACTAATACGGAGCTGAGCAAACACATTTGGAAACTAAAAGAAAATAACATCAAACATCGGATCACATGGAGAAACCTGAAGAGAGCAAGAGCTTATAACCCAGCGAGTGATAGATGCAATTTATGCCTATGGGAGAAATTCTTTATAATTTACAAACCTGAACTGTCAACTTTAAATAAGCGAAACGAACTTGTGACTGCATGCTGTCATTCTAGCAAGTTTGTACTTAGGAACTTTATAACGTGATATTTTTATTGTAATGACCGCAATAATTTTTTACTACTAAAATTTTTTAATACTAGAATTTATAATTATTTTAGACAATAGGATCGCTTGGAGATAAGCAAAAGCCTTCATGCATGATTATTAGCATATTGTTGTATAAATATGTTCTTAGTGTATTCAGACATTTTAGATCTGAAGAGTGCGTGCAAGCATAGCTTCACGTACGAAACTGTACAGTAATCTATATATTTTGAAATTTTTACTGTCTTGGTTTACTTTTATTCTATTAACGCTCTAGGCTGGCCCTATTGAGCACTCAAGTCATTTAAATCTGCTACAAATCACTATATATAATATTATATATATATATATATATATATATATATATATATATATATATATATATATATATATATATATATATTTGTACGTTTTTGCTCTCAATTGAGCCATGTGTTCACTTGTGGGTATTTATGTAAGGTGTATTTGTTCTTCTGCACAAGTATGACCAACCGGGCAAGCAGAAAATTCTACTTGACCGCGGTGGGAATCGAACCCGCGACCTTCGCATTTCTAGAACGATGCTCTACCGTCTGAGCTACAAGGCCAAGTTGGGAACGACTGTGATTTTGCTAAAGTTGTTATTGACAATGCGGAGTTTCGTCTTTTTACATGTCGTATATATATATATATATATATATAAAAGTTAAAACCAACCTGTACATATTAATAAGAACTTAAATTCAAATATAACAAACTAAAGGTTGTTCGAAATTTAACCACACTGCTGACAAACATATTTATTATGCATTGAATATTGACAAATTATATTTGTTATGCAAGTAATTAATTGTATGCATATAAATTACACTAAGTTATCCAGTGGCCAGTTGTTCACCTTTAGCTTCATTCTTGTTTTGACTTTGCCGAATCCTCTGCGCAATCTTTTTTGATTATGGCATTTTGCACAAATGCTGTCGCAAGTTTAAATTAAACTGCATTCATGCCAAATTGAGATGATAACTCAACATAACTATAAATGAAGAATAAGTAAGATTAACATCATTGTCACATGTTTATGAAAAATGTCACTTGTATTTAAAAAGAGGAAAGGTTTATTGGAAGGTTAATAACACCCTTCTCTGGCTTGTATTTAAAAAGAAGGAAGGGTTTATTGGAAGGTTAATAACACCCTTCTCTGTCTCTATTGCTAAATGGTTGATATTGAAAAGCATCTGTTCAAACTTACCGAAATAACTCTTATTTACACTTACATGTCCAGTAACAGTTACCTCTTACAAACAGATTGCAATCTATGGTGATCCAAAAGATGCCTACCTAATTCTGTTCCATTTTGGTAAATATCTTCATTCACTTTGTCTCACTAATTCACCGTGATTGATATGCAACTACAATAACAGAATAGGATTTTTACGATTTGTTGAATTTGTCTTTGGCAGATTTGATCGTTAAATATAATTGCAGGTTCAAGCATGAAGTTTCACCCAATAAATCTTTTTTAGTATAACTGCATGTTGGCATGCACACAGTCCAGTATAGCCTCTTAATTCATGAGTGCATGATGTCCAACAGTTCTTAATTTAACCAAAAGAAGTCGGGCAGATCAGGTCGTAAGATTGCAGATCATAAACAACAAGAACCACATTGTTCACTTACATATTTTGAATTTGCATCTTTGATGCATACAAGTGACTCCATACATTTACTGTATCTATTTGTGAAACTATTGCAGACAATTTCTCTTAGTGTAGAGATCGATCTGTTCCGCACTTTCACCTATAAGTCAACCCTAACCCTGATACCTAGTATAAAAATTGGATTCTGCCATCGACAAGAGTTAAATACTGTGCATTAAAAACAGCATACAACCCTAGAAAATACACTAAGTTTGCAGCGACTCGCCTACATGATGTCACAAAAATTGCTAGTTTCAGTCTTCTGTTACAACGGCCATGGGTTCAAAATATATAGATTTGATATTGTTTTTATATACCATTTTTTAAAAGAAAAATTCTTTCACTATGACATCGAACAAATGCGTACTTTCCATAATACAAAAATCACATTTTGTGCAGGGGCACTTTAATTCAATCTAGTTGCAGCCATCTTCAAGCCCATATTGCCTTCAGACTTGGGTTTATTTATGGCATTCATGTTTCAGTGTCATTACGCAGCCTCAACTGCAAATACCAATGTTTCTGCATTTAGGGTTCTCGAAATGTTGAAAGGATATATGTGAAGCTGTAAGGATATATGTGAAGCTGTATATATGTGAGAGAAAAAATAAGTCACTAAACCATCTTGTTTTTTTCACATGCTAATGTGAATCTAAAATTAGGATAATGACCCACCCAGTTGAAGCATTAGCATAACAATTTAAGGTTTAGTTGTCTCACCAAACATTCTATCATTCCATCAAGCATTGCTTTGGAAAGGTACTTACAAATCTTCTTCACATTTAAAAGTTTAAAGTTCACTTTTTTATTGAAAAGTGGCTCGATAATCAGCTTGTGGTGGCAAAGGCAAATGGCTTTGTGGCACATGCGCTCTACAGTGCAACAATAATGCCGTTTTTGTGAAGGTTGCAACACACAAGGGCCTTAGCAAAATTCAACTCAGCATTCTTAATGGGACCAGATATCAATGTCTATTAGGACACACCCCCCTGCGGTTGATTTCATTCGGTTTGGTTAACTTCGGCTTTTTTCAGTTCACTTCACGCTTCTATTGTCTGGTTAAATTTGCTTCAGATTGGTTCAATTCAGTTAACTTGTAATTGGTTTTAACAGGTGCAAAATGAATCAGATTGTGTGTCAAATCACTCAAATACACCTCAGTCTACCAAAGAGTCACACAGAAATGTTAAACAGCGCTGTGAAGATATGGAATTGTGCACCTGTGTGCATTGTGGTGTTCAAGCCAAGGTTGTGTTGCCTAATCAATGCACAGCATTTTAAATTAAACCAGCATGAGTATCATTGAAAAAACTGAATGTTCAAAAGTATAGAACAGCAATAGTAGGTATTTGGTGATGATACTGTAATACACTGATATGATGCGCCATGATGGCCAAAGTACTTATTTTATGAGTATTACACTTATTTCAAAATTATTTACGCATTTGTCCATTTATAAACCGATTGTAAAATTTAAACTAATTTTGAAACATAAACCAGTTAATAAGTATAAATCATTCTGAAAATGTAAACCTATTTTGAAATATAAACCAGTTTAGAATATAAATCAATTTCCAAATTTAAATAAGTTTAGAAATATAAACCAGTTTAGAATATAAATCAATTTTCAAATTTAAATAAGTTTAGAAATATAAACCAAGTTTCATATAAACTGATAGCGGGCTCAAAAATTACCTCTGAAAAGTTAAATTGCGGGCGCAGAGACTTTAAATAGAGCGTTTGAGAAATCAATGGTTTGAGTTTAAAGATGTATTAATTGAGCTGAAACGACACCTGTTTACAGCACAACATGATTATGCAATTGTTTTACAGCAACGATGTAATGCACTCATTCACGGTTAAATGGTTGTGTCATCACATACTTTTATTAGTCGCGATATTTTCTATGGTATATGCAGTCTTGTTGTTCAGCTGCAACAATTGTGTAATATACTTGAGGAGAGACTTGAGAATTTTCTTGATGAAGACTGTCGTTTTGTTTCATGTTTCGAGAGAGGTGGCGAAAGGGGGAGACCAAAGCTTTTAATACCAGAAAATCAAATTGTGGGGCTAAGGTCATTAAATTTCCCCTGGAAAGATATTGTGATGATGTTAGGTGTTTCTGCAAAAACATTAAATCGTCGTCGTGCAGAGTCTGGCTTGCCTGTTTGTTCGAATAGCTACTCCAATATAACTGATGAAGAACTTGATAGGATGGTAGGTGGGATACTGACAAACTCTCCAAATTCTGGTGAAAGAATGGTGACTGGTGCACTCCTATCACAAAATGTACGAATACAAAGGGCCAGAATTCGTGCTTCTATTAACAGAATAGATCCTGTCAGTCGACAACTTAAAAGACATACATCAATACAACAACGCGTTTATAGCGTTTCCACCCCTAATGCCTTGTGGTGAGTGTAAAGTTATGCATATGTCAATTTATAAACTTTTATGTTCGCGTTAGATTCGGAAACGGCCGGCTACTCCGGCAACGGTCGGAACTGATATTTAGTCGTTGTCATGGTAACGAAAAGACACGTTGAACAACGTTTTTCAGAAAGACATTTTTTAAGACTTTCAAGTTCTAATTTTACTTCTATTTTTTGGGGATACTAGACACTATATGCTAGCATAGACGTAAGTAAAACGTTTTAGCTGCTTAGTTCGTTTGTAAACCATCTTTTTTACATTCTTGTAATGTTTAACTGTGAGTTTGAAATATGTTATCTGTATTGAATTTTCATAGTTTCACCGCATTATCTGTCGCTACTTTGGTGATTAAATATATTTAAAGCAACGTGTCTGATAGTGTGGTTGATCACATGCGAACTCTGACTTGTCTTCTATCGAAAATCAAGTTGGGAACGCGACAGTGAAAGTCTACGCTGCTCACACTAGGTAAGACTTTGGAGGCTAAATGTCAGTCACTGTTTTGAGGCAAAACAATGAGCTCAAAAAGTGACCAGACAACAGTTGGAGATCCCAAGGAGTTGCTGAGCACCGATTCAACGATGCCAAGCAATAGTGATGGCCCAGGAGAACCCATGAACCCGTCGGTTCAAAAACCAGGAGAACCCATGAACCCGTCGGTTCAAAAACAAGGAGAACAAATTTCAAACGAAGTGGAAACATTAGGAGAGGAGAAACGGCAAAGAACTTTGTCCCAAAAAGCTGTCCAAAACGCGATACAGACCAAACACTCGGAGCTTCATGCAGAAGAAAAAGCACTGAAAAGTACCTCACGTACTGTTTATAACGCCATAGATAAGAGAATTTCTCCGAAGGAAATACAAACTGTCGTAGCTTCGCTAGAAAAATCTTACGCAAAATATAAGACGATACTTGGAGACTTATTGGAACTATACGGACAAGATAAATGGAGCGAGCTTTCCGAACAGGCTCAGGAGACCGCGGAAGAGAGTGAATTTATCATGAAGTGTGCCCACACCGCTATTCTAGAAGCAGAAAATTATCAACGACGTCTAGTGGATGAAACGGCATCGACAACTTCAAGACGCACACGTCGTACCACGTCATCCCATCGCAGTATTTCATCCACCGACAGCACGAGAAGGAAAGCCCTAGCTGATGCCGCCGCAGCAAAACAACAAGCTCAGTTTGATCGAAAAGAAAACGAGAGAAAGAAAATCGAAGCAGAAGAAGAACTCCGCCGCAAGTTACTTCTCGCCCAACACGAGCGAGACATGGCAATTCTCTCAGCTGAAAAAGCAACAGCGGTAGCAGACGCAAGGTTGGAAGCCATAGAACAATCTATTCTTGACGAAGAAAAACCCTTGACACTTCAAGAGCATGTTGACCCAGAGGATGTAAGATCACGTACAGAAGATTGGGTGAACACAATAGACAGACACCATCAAAGCCCCACATTTCAAGAAACTGATCAGAGCACGACCCTACCAAATCACCAAGAAAACGATCGCAAGGAAAATCACACGGTCCCACAAGCAACCGATACAACGTCAGCAGGAGAAAAGAATCACAGTAAAACTCCCAAGCCATTCGCCCCCAGAGGGTTCGCTGGAAATCAACCCATTTTTAAACCGTCGACATCGTTACCTGAAATAGTCGATCCAAACCAGTGCATACAAGGAATAGCGAAATCCAACGAGCAACTAGTAGCCAGCCTAGCCAGACAGAGCCTCCCTAAATGTCACCCCGATATATTTGACGGAGACGCAACGTTGTTCCACCCCTGGAAAAATTCTTTGAAAGCAATGATGCAAGACGCGAAGCTGAATCCCGCACAGGAGATGTCATACATACGTAGCTACACAAAGGGAAAGGTTCAAGAGTTGGTGGATAACTACCGGAAGAGACAGCAGGATGATCCGGCAAAAACCCTACGGGAACTATGGATGGAGCTGGAAAGGCGCTTCGGCAACACTGCCATTATAA
Organism: Dendronephthya gigantea; assembly: GCF_004324835.1. Classification (NCBI taxonomy): domain Eukaryota; kingdom Metazoa; phylum Cnidaria; class Anthozoa; order Malacalcyonacea; family Nephtheidae; genus Dendronephthya; species Dendronephthya gigantea. The sequence goes on along the minus strand of NW_021163056.1, from coordinate 133,438 downwards.
CCAATTCCCTCCTTAGGAAGCTACAAGATTCGGCGAAGTTCAGTGGTCGTGAAAAGACCAAGCTACAAGCGTTCGCGGACGTTTGCACGGACGTTGACAACCAAATGAATTACCTCAAAGGACTTGCTTGTCTAAACTACCCGACTGCCATAGGCCCCATATTGGACAATCTACCCAATTATTTGAAACTCAAATGGGAAAAAAGGGTTGTTAGATATGCAGAAGAAAATGATGATGCGTATCCGAGTTTTCATACCTTCGCGACGATGGTTCAATTGCAAGCAAGACTCCAAAATCACCCAAACATCTTGGCGAATGTCTCACCTAACAGCGGCGAACCCGCAAAGAGAAACGATAGAAGATGGAACCGAGACGATGCCGTCAAACCAGAGAGGAGGACATTAAAAACCGGAATCCAGGAGGAACAGCAAGACCCAGACAACGCCACGAAACAAAAGTACTGTCCATTCCATGAACGAAAGGGACACACCATACACGAATGTGTCGCCTTCGGTAAAAAGACTTTAGACGAAAAAACAACTTGGATAAAAACATCGGGGCTTTGTTTCCGCTGTCTTACAGCAAAACACCGAGCCAACCAATGCAAGGAAGACGTCAGTTGTGACAAGTGCAAGAGCAACCGCCACCCCACGATACTCCACAAAGAAAAGGATCCAAAAGATCGGAGGGATGATGGCGAGGAGGTTCTATCACGCTGTACCTCGGTGTGTCAAGGAAGAAAAGGAGGGTTATCTTGTAGCAAGATCGTACTCGCCGACGTCTTTGCCAAAAACGAACCTGCAAACGTCCACCGTGTATACGCCATTATGGACGACCAAAGTAACACCTCAATGGTAAGCCCAAGTCTTGTGGATCGACTGGAAGTCAACGGACCGAGTGAAAGTTATCTTCTATCTACGTGTAGCAACACCAAAGAAGTCAAAACCGGAAGAAGAATATCAGGACTAGTAGTTAGATCACCGGAAGGCCATGCAGTCGAGCTCCCGACACTAATCGAGTGTGACAACATTCCGCAGGATAAAAGCGAGATACCAACTCCAACCATAACCGATCAGTTCCCCCACCTGCGAGCAATTACGAAGGAGATTCCACCTATAGATAATGATGCCAAGATTGAGATCCTTATTGGACGTGATTCACCGGAGCTATTGAAGGTTAGAGCATTCAAGAATGGACCAAAGGGAGCACCATGGGCTCAGAAGCTCTCTCTTGGCTGGACGGTTTCCGGTCAAGTGTGCTTAGATCGTGTTGGAGGACCGGTCCACGTTACAACGCAGCGTACTACAGTGGAAGCATCCCATATCGAACAAGCTCGAAGGCCGGAATTCGGTCAAAATTGTTACCTAGAAGAGTTGGAGACCACCCCTTGCCCAAACTACTTCAGATTCCAAGAACAGTGGGCTGACAAAGCAACGGCGAAAGAAGTGTCGAGAAATATCTACCATACGACCCCGGACGACAACATAACAAGCGTGTCCCAAGAAGACCGCCGTTTCCTCCACATAATGAATAGAGAAACCCACAAAGACGACACCGGCAACTGGGAGATGCCATTACCCTTTCGATCGACAAAAGTGGCCATGCCGAACAACCGACAACAAGCCGCCAACCGACTCCTCGGATTATTATGCACCTTCAAGAAGAAACCTAAAATGGAGAAAGATTACTTCGAGTTCTTGGGAAACGTTATAAAGCGGGGTCATGCCGTTCTTGTCCCCCCGAATCAACTGCTGGATAATCGTCACGACTCCGACCCAAACAAAGATCAGTCAGAAGACCACCTCGGCCACATATGGTACCTGCCACATTTCGGTGTCTACCACCCGAAGAAACCGAATCAAATCCGCGTCGTGTTCGATTCTTCCTGTGAATACCGAGGTGTATCATTGAACAAGGAATTGCTGGCCGGCCCCGACATGATGAACAGTCTCATAGGCGTCCTCATGCGGTTTCGACAAGAGAACGTTGGAGCAGTATGTGATATCGAGCAAATGTTCCACTCCTTCCACGTGGCACCCAAACATAGAGATTTCCTCCGTTTCCTATGGTTTAGAAACAACGACCCTTCCGAAGAAATAGTTGAATACAGGATGGTGGTTCACTTGTTCGGAAATGGTCCGAGTCCAGCGGTGGCCACGTTCGGCCTAAGAAAGACAGCGGACGAGGGCGAGGAGATGTACGGCGCCAAGGTGAGAAACTTCATCCACAGAGATTTTTATGTTGACGACGGATTGACGTCCCAACCCACAGATGAAGATACAATCGAACTGATAAAGGGAGCGCAAGCTTCCTTATCTACTGCCAATCTTCGACTTCATAAGGTGGCGTCAAATTCCGTTACGGTGATGGAATCATTCCCAATCGAAGACAGAGCAAAGGACATTCGAGACATGGATCTTCGCCAAGACGCCCTTCCCGCCCAACGCTCGTTGGGAGTACAGTGGGACCTACAAGCAGACAGTTTCACATTCAAGGTTTCCTTGCCAGACAAGCCATACACGCGTAGAGGAGTCCTGTCGGTGGTGAACTCGGTGTACGATCCTTTGGGACTCGCAGCCCCAGTGATCTTGGTCGGGAAGCTTATCCTACAACAACTCGTTATCGCCGGAAAAGGAAAACGGAGCGACTCATCTCTTAGTTGGGACGACCCCCTCCCAGAAAATCTAAAGCGCAGATGGCGGTGCTGGAAGGACGAGCTCCCTGAATTAGAACGCGTCTCAGTACAACGATGTTATCATCCCAAGAGTTTCGATCGCATCACACGTAATGAAGTACACGCATTCTCTGATGCCAGCAAGGAAGCAACTGGAACAGCCGTTTACCTCAAACAGATCGATGGAAAAGGTGCTGTGAGCGTGTCCCTCGTTTACGGCCAAGCAAAAGTCGCACCAGTCCGACCCATAAGCATACCCCGCTTGGAGTTGTGTGCTGCTGTATTATCAACCCAAGCAGTAGAGCGATTGAAGAAAGAACTGGACCTGGAAATCAACGAAGTAACCTTCTACACCGATTCTAAAGTAGTCCTCGGATACATTAAGAATGAGACGCGCAGGTTCCACGTATATGTTGCAAACCGGGTCCAACTAATTCGAGATGTCTCAGAGCCCCGACAATGGAAATACGTTGACATTTCCGAGAATCCGGCCGACCTAGCCACCCGTGGCACCACAGCTAAAATACTTACAAAAACGACCTGGCTGAGTGGTCCCTCGTTTCTGAACCAGAACGCGCCGAAACCTCTGTCAGCCGAAGACCGTGGAACCCCGGTCAGTGAAAAGGACCCAGAAGTCCAGAAACAACTGAGTGCCTACACCACCAACGCCAAACCCACTTCAGGCCTTGGAGCAGACAGGTTTAAACGATTTTCCAACTGGTCCAGCCTTCGACGTGCTGTTGCAAGGCTTATCAAGAAAGCGAAGGAAAGCAAAGCTAAATCTACCGTGCCAGTTTTACAACCTGACCGAAAAGCAAACGACAACAATGAACCAGTCCTTACACCACTGTCACTTCAACAAAGCACTTCAGTCATCATCAAAACCGTACAGAGAGAGGCGTTTGCTACGGAGATCGCCGCCTTGGAGAGAGGAAATGACGGACTGAAAGGTCGCAGTTTGCTGAAACAGAGGAGAAAGATTCTACAGAAATCGACCATCTACCGCCTCGACCCGTTTGTTGATCCACACGGTATCTTGAGAGTTGGAGGACGACTTCAGAGATCGGACTTAACATTTGAAGAAAGACACCCGGTACTCTTACCAAAGCAGAACCACCTATCAACGCTCTTGATTCGACACTATCATGAAGAAGTCTGTCACCAGGGGCGGCAGATCACACGTGGAGCGCTTCGCCAAGCTGGGTATTGGGTCGTTGGTGGTCAAAGGATGATCTCATCAATAGTAAGCTCCTGTGTAATCTGTAAGAGATTAAGAGGAAAAACGCTGACTCAGAAGATGGCAGATCTGCCGATCGACAGATTAGACACAAACCCACCGTTTACGAGCGTTGGTGTAGACGTATTCGGTCCGTGGATGGTCCGAACCAGAAAAACGAGAAGCAGTAGAGCGGAGTCCAAGCGTTGGGGACTAATCTTTTCGTGCCTTAATAGCAGAGCGATCCACATCGAGGTACTGCAATCTATGGATACAGATGCGTTTATCTGTGCCCTGCGTCGGTTCTTCGCTATTCGTGGTCCGGCCGCGATGCTGAGATGCGACTGCGGCACCAATTTCGTAGGAGCTAAGTCCGAGTTTGGTAACGCCTTGAAGGAGATGGATCAACAGAAAATAGAACGATATGTGACGGAGACGGGATGCGAGTGGATGTTCAATCCCCCGCATGCCTCCCACTTCGGTGGAGCATGGGAGAGGCAAATCGGGACGATCCGCCGAGTCCTAAACGCAATGCTCTTAACGATAGGAAGCTCTCAACTTGACGATGAACTGCTGGTTACCTTAATGGCCGAGGTCGCTGCAATCGTCAACAATCGTCCACTGACCGCCATCTCATCCGACACCGATGAACCAAAGCCCCTAACAGCATCGATGCTACTAACCATGAAACCACGTCCACTGGCTCCCCCACCCGGCAAGTTCATTCCCCGAGATCTATATGCACGACGACGCTGGCAGAGATCCCAGTATTTGGCGGATCAATTCTGGGTCCGCTGGAAGAGGGAATACCTCCAAAGTCTTCAAGTGAGACCGAAATGGTGCGAGGAGAAGCGAAACCTCGCAGTTGGAGACGTAGTAATTCTGAGAGACAAAGAAGTCTTTCGCAATGAGTGGCCTCTGGGAAGAGTGATCGAGTCCATAGCGAGTCAAGACGGAAAGGTCAGGAAAGCCAAAGTTGTTGTCGTCAAACATGGAAAGAAGAAGACGTTCTTCCGGCCCATTAACGAAATTATCTTACTACTACCGACTACGGAAAATCCAGAACACTGAGTTCAATTATCAAGGATGTAATCCTTGGGCGAGGAGTGTAAAGTTATGCATATGTCAATTTATAAACTTTTATGTTCGCGTTAGATTCGGAAACGGCCGGCTACTCCGGCAACGGTCGGAACTGATATTTAGTCGTTGTCATGGTAACGAAAAGACACGTTGAACAACGTTTTTCAGAAAGACATTTTTTAAGACTTTCAAGTTCTTTTTTATTTTTTGGGGATACTAGACACTATATGCTAGCATAGACGTAAGTAAAACGTTTTAGCTGCTTAGTTCGTTTGTAAACCATCTTTTTTACATTCTTGTAATGTTTAACTGTGAGTTTGAAATATGTTATCTGTATTGAATTTTCATAGTTTCACCGCATTATCTGTCGCTACTTTGGTGATTAAATATATTTAAAGCAACGTGTCTGATAGTGTGGTTGATCACATGCGAACTCTGACTTGTCTTCTATCGAAAATCAAGTTTGGAACGCGACAGTGAGTGTAGTTTAATCAAATTCTATTACTTATATAATATAAAATAAATCCACAATCCACAGGTACCTTGACATAGTTATAACCTAACCATTTAATTGTTTTCCAATGTCTAAATCGAGCAACATGACTATAAACTAAGTCTAAACTTAATTCTCAGAAATATTTTCATTAATTAATACTGATCGATCTTTTCTAAAGAGATCCCTATGTTCAATAGCCATTTGGATGGCAACCATAAGTTGATCAGATGGAGGATAGTTGTTCATGGTTGCATTGATGGGTTCTCAAGAGTTGTAATTTTCCTCAAGTGCTTAAACAATAATGAGGCTGAAACAGTTCTTGAGCTATTTCAAAATATTCTGACATATGAAAGTACACTGTAACATATTTCGTGTAGTCATCAGGGAATGTTTGTATGTACTTGCTACTGCCTATGGAGTTCACATTCATAGGTCCGCAAACATCGCTGTGCACTATCCGTAGCGGACGAGTTGTCTTGTTAGAGCTTGCCTTTTGTACAGGAACTTTATGCATCTTTGCTCGAGCGCAGGATTCACAGTGTTTCACCATTTCACTGTTAGAAGGATTCATACCATCAACCATTTTCTTCTTTGTCAATTGATGAATATACTTGTAATTCAAATTACCAAATCTACAGTGCCAAGTCTCCAAAGAAGCTTTCCCACAAGCAACATTGACAAAGTCAATTATGATTTTTGGCACTTCACTTGATGCAGGAATATTCTAGAGGTTTAAAGGGTCTTAATTTCGAGTGGTATTACACTGCGTCCAAGAATTATATGCAAAATCGTTTTTCCGCCACATTTCATTTGGTTTTTGAAAGAGGATTATGAAATTTCGTATATATTATGAAAACACTTAACGCCCACAACTGAAGCTTTTGGCTGATCTGAGCAGTGGTAAACAAACAGCGGCCATTTATGCTTTAAATAGGGATCTTGGGCGTCCATTTTTATATGCATATTACACTTATACTGCTATTTAGCGAATTGATACAATGGAAAAATTTATAAAATGAGACAATATCGTCTTTCTAGGTAATTTTAATCAATATATTCTCACACATTTGATAAATAATAAATTATATAATTATATACCAAAAATAGAAGATTAATATTATTAATGTTATTAATGTTATAATATTATTAATGTTTAATGTATCATCCATGATTTGATTTGACTAAAAGTAACCTTTGATCCATCAATGTGGTGAGTTTTCTGTTGCATCAGGTGAAATACATCTAGCAGTAGTTTTAATTGCATTCCACAGATCTTCTTTTGACGAGTACTGTTTTCCACCGGCATATATACCTCTCTTTTGAGAACGCTCCCTAAGTTCTCAATTGGGTTGAGATCCAGAGAACATGCTGGCCATTGCATAATTTCACCTTTTTTAACAAGAACTTTACTAAGAAAGCCTGTTGTCAAGTGTGCAGCATGGGAAAGAGCGTTGTCCTGCATAAAAACCATATTCCTCCAAATTTTTCTTATGCCATGGCACAAAATGCTGCTTTAGGAAAGTTATGTATTTGGGGCGGTCATTTTAAACCCATCCTCGACTCTAAATGGGCCGACAAGTTCATCATTGATGATCGCAGCCCAGAACATAACTCCACCTTCGCCTTGTTGATGCCTGAAACACTTTGGAGGTAATCCTTTCATATCACACCATCCTCTTCTCCAGCCATTGGGTCCATCAAGGGTTGCTCGACACTCGTCAGTAAATAACACCAACTCAAAGTTCTGTTTCACATATTTTTTCGCCCACTCGAGTCTCTTTTCTCTATGAACTTTCTTTAAAAGAGGTCGCAGCGAGGGTGTCTTACATTTTGCATTATGCTTTAGAATGGAACATCGGCTGCTTTTAGGAATGTTACACATACCAACTGCCTCGAAAACCTGCTTGGAGGTCTGTGGAGGATTACTGTGGACTTCGCGTTTAAGTGAACTGACTCCCCGACGAGACACACCTGACTTTTCCTGAATCTTCCCCTTGTCTGCTCTTCCATTGTAGGATTGTGGATTTGTAGCATATTTTTTGATTGTACGATGGTCGCATTGAAGCATATTGGCGATTTGAAGGGTAGGTTGCTTCTGCTGTAGTGCTTGAATAATTTTGGTCTTTTCAACTTGCGTCAATGCCCGTCGCGGCCCATCTTGCATATAAAATGGCGCCAAGATCCCTATTTAAAGCTTAAATGGCCGCTGTTTGTTTACCACTGCTCAGTGTAGTATCCTGGCATAGTAGCCTAGTCCTATAATGACATTATAACTATATTCTAATTTATGCATGGAAATACTTATATAAACAAGTGTATTAGATAGTAAAGGAGTTAGTAATAGATAGGGATGAATAAAGTATTATCGATATTCTACAATGGCGACGAGGATTGTCTGATTTAAACAATGTAGAAATCACATGATATGGCAGGAGAAGCAAGCGTTAACTTCCCACCATTTGACCCAGATTTAGAACCAACAACGACAGGTATTCGGTTCAAGAAATACACTGAAAGATTTAAGAATTATCTCGTGGCGATTGATGTGAAAGACAAAGCAAGAAAGCGAGCTATATTTCTACATTGTGCCGAAAGTTCAAGATATATTCGACACTTAGAAGAGACAGGCAAAGACTTAGAAACGGCATGTAAAACACTTCAGGAGTATTTTGAGCCGAAGAAACATACTTTGTATAACATATATAAGTTTCGACAGATTACGCAAGAGGTGGACCAATCGTATCACGATTATTGGACAAGATTAAAGTTGGCAGCACAAATACGTGAATTTCCTGAAGGATGGCGAGACACTGAAATACAGTTACAGCTGATTGAGAAGGGTAAATCGAAAAGAATTCGCAGACAACTTTTGAGTAAGCGGCATACATTGAAAGAAGCATTAGACATAGCTAGAGCGCAAGAAGTTGCTGATAATCAAGCATCTAGAATTGAAAGCAGACAGCTAAGCAATGAACCGATAAATGATGAACTGAATAAATTAACGAAGTCACATCAATCGAAATATGAAACAAAGGCGCGTAGGATGAATTGTTATAGCTGTGGGGGAGTATTCCCGCATGAGGGAGGAAGAACAAGGTGTCCTGCTTTTGGAAAAAAATGTTTATCGTGTGAAAAGTATAATCATTTTGCCAAATTCTGCTGAAGTGGTAATAACAAATCCAAGGTAGAAAAGGTAAAAACCGTTAATGTAGACAGTGAGCAAAGTTCGTCAAGTAGCAACGAGGAAGAAGCGGCGTATAAAGTGGAAGTAGTAGGATCAGTTGAAAAGGGTAAAGGACGAAGACCGATTAAAAGAATCAAGATTGAAGATCGTGAAATGGCAGTTTTAATTGATACAGGGTCAACTGTAAATGTGATGGATGAACATACGTATCGCGAAAATTTTGCAGGGACATGCAAATTACGCAAGAATAGAAGTGTTGTACATTCATATCACACTTCCGAAAATCCAACACCGCCCTTGAAATTAATTGGGAAAATAGATACGGTGGTTGAATCTAAAAAAAAAAAAATTCCAGCAACATATTATGTTGTTAAGGGACACACGAACACAGAACCATTGTTGTCATATGATACGGCAAAGAACTTGAGGCTTATTAGTATTCCTAATGCTGCTGACGACACGGTAAACACAATTAAAACTGATAGTAGAGAAGCGGATATTGAGAAGCTAATGAAAGATTACTCTGAAGTATTTCAGGGTATCGGAAAAATGAAGGATGTCCTTGTAGACTTAAATATTGATGAAAGTGTGAAACCTGTAGTCCAACCTCATCGTAGGATTCCGTTCAACGTTAGACCGCTGTTAGAGAAAGAATTACAGGTGTTAGAAGAAGATATAATTGAGAAAGTAGAAAGGTCAAGGGGATGGGTGTCTCCGATTGTGGTGACATCGAAGAAGAACAATGGAATACGCCTTACTGTGGATATGCGAGTGGCGAATGAAGCTATACCCCGAACACATAATATTACGCCAACAGTTGAAGATATAATAACCGAGCTGAATGGAGCCACTGTGTTCTCGCATATTGATATGAAACATGGATATCACCAAATAGAGTTGAATGAAAATAGTCGGGACATCACAACGTTTTCAACGCACATTGGCTTGTATAGATATAAAAGATTAAATTTTGGTACAAAATCAGCTGGAGAAATTTTTGATTATACTGTGCGGAAAGAACTTACTCAGGACATCCCGGGGAGCATGAATATCTCGGATGATATTCTGGTGTATGGAAAAACACAGAGAGAACATGATGAAAGTTTGAGGCGGGTACTGGGACGTGCTAAAAGTATAGGAATATCTTTTAATCCAGAGAAATGCGAATTTGGGAAAGAAAGTTGTGAATATTATGGTTTGACATTTTCTAAATTTGGAGTATCTCCTGACCCAAAGAAAGTAGAGGCAATTAAAGCCACCAAAGCTCAGAGAAATGCTAAAGAACTGAATTCGTTTTTGTGTACAGTACAATACAACTCGAGATCCCTTCATGATTACTCAGTGAGTACAGATGTATTACAAAATCTGGTTGAAGAAAAAAAATTTGTGTGGGAAGAGAAACATGAAGTGGCATTTCAGAAGCTTAAAGATGGCTTGAGTTCAGATACTGTTCTTGCTTACTTTGACATACAAGCCTAGCATGAAGTACATGTTGATGGTTCGCCCCTTGGAATATCTGCAATTTTGGTGCAAAAGAGAAAGACTGACGAGGTATGGCGAGTGGTACAATATGCAAGCAGAGTGTTGAACAGTGCAGAGAAGAAGTACTCCCAAATTGAACTAGAGATGTTGGCAGTAGACTTTGGATGTAAGAAGTTTCATATGTATCTATACGGGGCCCCATTCGTTGTTGTGTCTGACCACAAGCCACTTGAAGTGATCTTTAACAATCCTAGACATAAGACATCATTGAGGTTACAACGAATTCTAGTTCGCCTTATGGATTATGATTTTAGTGTTACGTATAGACCAGGAAAAGATAACATATCAGATTATATATCCAGACATCCCATGCAATCAGAAGAAGATACGGAGGCTGACATAGAAGACAAAGTTCAGCAATATGTCAATTTCATTATAGAGAATGATATTCCAGCAGCCATTACCAGATTAGATATAGTAAAGAGGACTGCGGAAGATAGTATCCTACAAAAATTAATCAAGTGTATAAGAGATGGAAAGATAGATTGCAAGGAAGTGGACCTTAAGCCATATAAAGGCATGTTCGCAGAGCTGACAAATATAGATGGAATGATTCTCCGAGGTGAAAGAATTGTAGTACCTACGTTGCTCAGGGACAAGATAGTAGAAATTGCCCATGAAGGGCGTCAAGGGATAGTACGCACAAAGCAAATCCTCAGGGCACATGTCTGGTTTCCTGGTATCGATGACCGTGTTCAAAAACTAGTTCTACGCTGCGTACCATGTCAGGCTGTCACCCCTGAGTACAATAGAGAACCCCTCAGGATGACACTCTTACCTTTGGGGCCATGGAAGAATGTTAGTGTGGATTTTGCAGGACCGTTTGGAAAACGGATGGCACTGGTTCTATGGGACCAATATTCAAGAACACCTATAGTGGAATATGTGTCTTCGACGTCTGCAGAGTGTACTGTGCCGATGATGGAAAAGATATTTCGTACATATGGAATACCTGAAGAAATAAAGTCGGACAATGGTCCCCCATTCAATAGTAGAAAGTTCAAGGAATTTGCAAAAGAACAAGGTTTCAGACATCGCAAAGTTACACCTGGATGGGCAGAAGCTAATGGTGACATAGAACGGTTTATACGAGTGGTAAAGAAAAGTGCAAAAGTTGCCAAACTAGAAAACAAAAATGTTGAACAAGCAATTCAGAAAACTGTTGTAAGTTATAGAGCAACGACACATCCAGCTACAGGTTATAGCCCCAATAAGTTGATGTTTGGACGAGAACTGAAAGGTAAATTGCCTAGTGTAATAGAAGATAAATCAAGTAAAGACGTTCGCAAGGAGGTGAGAAATAGAGATTCAGCGAAGAAACAACAATGGAAAGCATATGCAAACGATCGTAGGAATGTCTGTAATAGTCAGATTGAAATGGGTGATCAAGTTCTAATCAAACAAAGACCTAGTAACATGCTGACACCATATTATGACCCGAGTCCGTTTACTGTGATTGGTATAAAAGGAAGCATGATTACTGCTGCACGAGATGGTGAAATAAAAAGTCGAAATTCATCCCATTTCAAATGTTTGAGCCGAAGGGATTCCATTGAAATGTTTCCAGGAAGTAGTATATCCGTAGCGTCAAATGGTGATAGAGTGAGTATGGATCAAACAAGTCAAGAACTTCAAAATGATCCAGCTGGTGCACAAGATAATGAGGAGGTGATTCCTGAAGAAACAGTCGAGAACAATGTTCCACCCAGGCGATCCACTCGAAATAGAGTTAATACAAGGGATACAATTTATAGAGACTATCTTGTATAATTTATTAACATTTAAAAAAAAAAAAAATAGTTTGAATATGGGGGAGGTGTAGTATCCTGGCATAGTAACCTAGTCCTATAATGACATTATAACTATATTCTAATTTATGCATGGAAATACTTATATAAACAAGTGTATTAGATAGTAAAGGAGTTAGTAATAGATAGGGATGAATAAAGTATTATCGATATTCTACACTCAGATCAGCCAAAAGCTTCAGTTGTGGGCATGTTACAGTGTTTTCAGAATATATACGAAATTTCATAATCCTCTTTTAAAAACCAAATGAAATGTAGCGGAAAAACGATTTTGCATATAATTCTTGGACGCAGTGTATACACACTTCAAATTTAAACCAGGAACAGCTGATGGAAAAATGAGTCAACTATAGGTCCTTCAGCAGGAGTCGAACCTATGCTTTTGCAATGCCGATGCAATGCTCTTGCCACTGAGCTACAGAGGTAGCTGACAAGAGCAACTGTGGTTAATGTGTATATGATGGTAATGCCGGGAATAGGTGAGGGTAAATCAATCAATTATGATTTTAGGCACTTCACTTGATGCAGGAATATTTTAGAGGTTTAAAGGGGTCTTAATTTTAAGTGGTATTATACACACTTCAAATTCAAGCCAGGAACAGTTGATGGAAAAATGAGTGAACTATAAGTCCTTCTGCAGGAATCGAACCTACGCTTTTGCGATGCTGGTGCAATAATGCTCTTACCACTGAGCTACAGAGGTAGCTGACAAGAGCAAGCGTGGTTAATGTGTATATGATGGTAATGCCGAGAATAGGTATAATATAATGATGGAAGTGTGTATAATACCACTCGAAATTAAGACCCTTTAAACCTCTAGAGTATTCCTGCATCGAGTAAGGTGTCAAAAATCATAATTGATTTACCCTCACCTATTCCGGGCATTACCATCATATACACATTAACCACGCTTGCTCTTGTCAGCTACCTCTGTAGCTCAGTGGCAAAAGCATTGCACCGGCATCGCACAAGTGTAGGTTTGATTCCTGCCGGAGGACCTATAGTTGACTCATTTTTCCATCAACTGTCCCTGCTTGAATTTTAAGCGTGTATAATACCATTCGAAATTAAGACCCTTTAAACCTCTAGAATATTGACAAAGTCAGGTTGAGTGTTAAAGTGCCTATATCACTTGTGGGATCTTTACAGATTTTAATAGAGCTTGAAAAATAAGTTCTACAACCCTTTTTGATATAATTAAATAGTTTCGAAAATACGTCAGTTGGGGGGACTGGGACTCAGGAATGATTTGCAAACACGCTATCTTTTATAATGTAAACATGAAGAGTTTCACTAGTGATATAGTTTGCGGTTTTCAAGAAAAAAATGCGGGAACAGTGCGTTGTCTATGGCTGCAGCAACTGGGTGAGTTTTTCTCAAAATATTTTGCGTTATTGGAAGATCGAAGTAAAATTACAATTGATTATATTATGTTTGACAAGAACTCGGTTCCTTAACTTTTCCTTGTCCAAATGCTTTTATCACTGTGTTATCACCTAGGTATATTTCAGATGGTTGCGAATATTGGATGTAATTGGTAATCTAACCCTTTTCTGATGTCATGTGTTTGGTTGCCCCACTATCTATGAACCATAGCTTGTTGTCTTGAGGATGATTTGTTGTGGAATTAAGGGCAAACTCTTCATTATCTTTTCCATTGTTAGATTGTGTATTTCCACTTTCGTCAGCTAAATATGACTGTGATTTAACATTCCTTCTGATCTGTGGACAATTCCGCACGATATGACCATGTTTACCACATTTATAGCACTTAGGACCATTGCCAACTCTTTCAGGATTGTACTGTTTAGAACTGTCCAAATGTTTCCTTTCAGACTGGTTTCTAAACCGTTGATTTCGTTTAATACTAGGATATTGTTCCTTTCTCAGAAACAATGCTTCATGTTGTTTGGACATCTCCGTTTTACTTTCTCTTTCCGTTTCAAATGCTCTTCGGTTAGTAATTTCTTTACATTTTCCCATGTTAATTCTTCCATTTTTTGAATATTCAAACTTGAGATGAGAGAATCGTAAGATTCAAGTAGACTACCGAGAACGACAGTCGCAAACTTTTGATCGGATATCTCTTCGTTTATCTTCCTTAATTGCTTAACCAACGTGGTCATGTGTGTAATATGTTCAAGAACGTCTGTTCCTTCCTTCATAGTCGCAGCGTAATATCGTCTGTTTAATCTAACGATGTGGGCAACAGAGACACACTCAAATTGCTTCTCTAATAATTCCCAAAGCTTCTTTAGGATCAGTAATGCTAGAAATATGAATTTGCAATTTCTTCTCTACATTCAAAGCTATCAACAAATACGCTTTATCTGATTAAAGGCGGTACGTATTTCTCACTGCAGCTGTAGCCCTTTTATCTGGTGCTACCTCGGTCCCCATAGCGAAACCCCAAAGTCCTCGTTCCATCAGAACAAGTTTCATGTTGTATTTCCAAGATTGATAATTATCACCCTTCAGGGGCTCAATCGTCGTGATTTGAAATTCTGCCATTGAAATTACACGATCACATAAAAGACTCTTTTGAATTTTCCTTCCACCATTTCTTTGCCAATAGTAAACTACGGCACATTCACGTCTCAAACACTACACAACCGTATCCGGGACCGTACCTAGGCCCATAACCTATTGAAACTTTATTGTTTAAGTCGTGAACAAAACATAAAACCTTTGTATTTTAACAACAACGAGGATATTGTATGAAGCAGAGCATGTGACCTAGCATAAATTATTTATGATGTAATACGAACACACTTAATATATTTCTAACACAATATCTTCATGACTTAAAGGCACATGAAGACCATATGCTTAGTAGTCATAAACCCAAGGACTGATGAAATTAGGAGCTGGTCAACCCTGGACAATGCTACAAGCCATCAATAAACCAGCAGCTTTAAAAAGGCCTTCAGTAAGTGAGATAGTACTTGTAACAGATGCACCATTGCAAAATGAATTAATCATTTGCTCCAAGTTCCCTAAATAAAAATTTGTAACAAATATCAGCAATCACTTTCCAGTTCTATAAACTTCAAATCAAGAGTTAATAAGATCTAAAATAGATGGAAAACTAATAATCTGAGGAAAGAAAGTTCTTCAAAAATGCCATAATTCTCTCTTGGTTAATGTTTGATGTAGCAAGAAGTTCACTCTTTGGATTAATTTTTGCAAAACACTCCAAACAATCTGTGATTAAGTGGCAATATTCTGATGTAGGCCAGATTTAACCTTGCAGGCAAAGGCACTCAATTGAGTCAAATCCCCATACATTCTTTTAACCCTGAATTGCACAAAATGCTCACCAGAGAATACATGTGTCAAAATGGGTGAAAAGTTAACAAACAGTGAGGCATATTTAACTAAGGTATTACAGCCATAACAAATACAGAACAACAAATCTATAAAAAACTCTTGTCTAGGGCCACCTCCATCGATGGCTGGCTCCCCAATAAAGATTACTCTTAGTGTATTCTGTGGTTTGAACCATTTACAATTTTCCGTAACATTAACAAAGTCCTCCCACAGACGTTTTCTTCTGACATAAATGGATGTTAATTCAGGTTTGACATTTCTTTTCAAATTAGTTAAACATTCGGTGATGGAGGTTGGGCGAGGAATATCTTCTGATGAAGTATTGAAATCGACTTCAGGTACATTAACATCCTGCATCACAAGGTCCCAATAGGTTGCATGGCTTGGCAACAATCCTTCTGCTGAGTCAGCACAATGGTCTGTCTGCATGCACAACAATTTCTTCACATGGAAAGGACACTGTGCATGTAGGGCATAAAATGATAACCTGGAGGGTTGTTTCATCATTTTGACAAGGTACATCATCACCATTAAATTGAAATGGTGAGATGAGCAACAGATTGTCATTATTATTGTCCTCAATAACATTACTGTTGCTATTTATCACTTCTACTTCTGAAGGTACACCACTATATGACGGTTCTCCAACAGATTTTCTGCAAATTCGTTGTCACTGCTCTCAACATCACTCATTAGCTCATTTTCTCGGACATTAGCTCAACTGCTTGGACAAAAGAAAACTTGGGCTCTGCGAAGAAACCTATGTGCTCTGCGAACATTTCGTTAATCAATTTTCTTACATTGTGCTCATTCATATTGTTGCTGATTTCAACGGCCGAAAGGGCAAGCACTTTCTCATAAAGCTCTCAATGATTATTAATCTTTAATGGGGAAAACTTTTTCATTTTCAAAAAGGACCTCATTTGAATGTTGTTGGAATCTTTAATATCATTACTTAGACTATTAAAATTAATCGGCGGCTTGATAATGAAATCTTTGTTTTCCCCAATTTCTTGTGATTTTTGGAAGCTTTAATTTGTCTTTATTCCTTGTGTTATATCCATGGCAATCTTGTTGTGTTTCTGTCATATGGTGATTAACAAGACCATTCAAACACTTATACATGTAAATACATCTTCTTTCGAATCTTCTTTTGTCTAATGGTATCTAGACTTTCTCAAAGTCCGTATTTGATAGTCCGTATTTGATTTGACGCGGTGAACGGACTTTTCCAGCCTGCTTCGCGCGTTTTTTTTCCGACCTGTATTTTGGTCGGAGGTTGGTCGGAGGCTTGTCACAATTTTAACCAATCAAAAGTCACACACTATTATCTGACGTCATCCTATTAGCAACATATTATTATTAGCACTTTTAGCACAGCGAAGTGAGCGAAGTAAAATTATTCAAAATATAAAATATGAATGTCCGAAGAGCTATCGATTTCGGTTTAGAGAAGCCTGGTTTCTTATCTATAAAAAATAACCAACACAAAGTTGTTGAGGCATATCTAAATAAACTGGATGTCTTGATGGTTAGTCCTACTGGGTCGGGCAAAAGTCTGACATTTCAAATTAGTCCATTTGCCCTTGACTATATAAAACATGGCGAACGAACCCAACAAGACGATATCCAGACAGTTTGCCTTGTGATCGCTCCTTTGGTGTCACTCATGAAGGACCAGGTTGCTATTCTGCGTGAAAAACAAGTCAAAGCAGTCATGATTGGCCCTGAGAGCACAACGGAAGAAAATGAAAAGGCTAAGAAAAGCCAATACAACCTCGTCTTTGCAAGTCCTGAAGCAGTATTCAAAAGCCATCGTAGTACAATACTCGCGTTGAAAGACAATATTGCAGCAGTATTTATAGATGAAGGTCACTGCATTGTAAAGTGGTAAGTTTTTAAATAAGTATTCCGGTTGTCCAATTTTTAAACTAAATTAGATGTGTAAATATAATACTGATTTGATGTGGACTTGTTAGGTATAAAATTAAAAGATATAGCATACACTGTAAACTTTATAATACTCTAAACAATATCTGGAATGGAGCAATGATCGAATGATCGAATGGCAGGCTTAAATTCTACGGTTTTGTAGTCATTTTAAATATGTAAAGTATCTCACGTTTTTTTACTTCTGTGTGTTATTTAGGGGGCATGGAAATAATGTAGAAGAAGCCTTTCGAAAAGATTATTCACGTCTTGCAGAATTGAGATCAATCTTAAAGAGGAATACGCTATTCATTGTATTGACTGCAACAGCTACACAAACTGTCAGGAATTTTATCATAAAGGATTTAGCAATGAAAGACTGTGTCCAGCTTATAACCATACCAAATAAAAATAACATTAGATTCTCTGTGTCTGAAGTCGACTCCAATGATCTTTCAAAATCATTCCAGTGGCTGATAGATGAGCTAAAAACAAAAAAGGTTAATACGCAGAAAGTCCTGATATTTTGTAGAAAGAGATCCCATGTTAAGGATTTGTATGAAGCATTTCTTGAGGCACTTGGACAAGAGTCTTATGTTTTGCCCACAGGGCAAGAATCTATGGATGATCGAACAAGACTTTTCGCCATGTACCACAAAAAGACCAACCACCTAGTTAAAACTGTAGTGGAGAGAGAATTTTGCAAATTCAGTGGGACAGTTCGAGTAGTATTTTGTACGATTGCTTTTGGCATGGGTGTCAATGTTGAAGGAGCTTATCTTGCATTTCATTTGGGACCATCCAGTACTATTGATGACTATATTCAGGAGGTTGGTCGTATTGGTCGAACAAGTGAAAAGATGAGTCATGCTGTACTTTTAAAGTATTCTGGGTGTACACGGAGTAGGAATATATCCAAGGCTATGAAGGAATATCTACGAAATTCTGATAAATGTAGGCGTTCCTTGTTGATGGCACCATTCTTAACAAATGGAAACATGGAGTTGATACAGAACGAAGATCAGCAACAATTTATTCATTCTCACGCATGTTGTGACGTGTGTGCTAAAAGCTGCACATGTCAATGTTCGTGTAATCAAGATGTGTGTTCATGTGATGCTACCTGCAACAGTCAATCATATTACTCACCTATGGAAATACTGGCCACAGACCGTAATTCAACTGGGAAGGTGTGTATCAACAGTAGAAGTAGTTATGGCAATGGGGGCCCACTTTGTAAAGAAGTTAGGAAATGTGTGAGAGATGAGCTTTTTCAATATCGAGCAAAACTGGCTCATTACATACCTGATGAACATTTGCTAACAGGCATTGATATTGCCACTGGGTTTTCAGTCACCCTGATAGAAAATATTGTTGACAATATTTGGACAATTGATTGTATTGAGACTCTAAAAAACTTGTTTAGTTTTTTCAGTGAGGAGCATGCATTACAATCATGGCTAATTATAAGTAGTGTGAAAGAAAGATTATTACATATGCAAGATAATTATTCTGTTGACAATGATGATTGGTCATTAGAGGATTGCAGTTCATCATCATCTAAACACAGCTCAACTGATGAACATAGCCCAGCTGATGAACACAGCTCATGTGATGAAAGTGATGATTCTGATGTATTTATGAGATATAGAATTTGTAACATTATAAAAGACAGTGATTCCAGTGATTCAGATTAATGGCTTACCATATAAGTTTTGAACATATGCTGTTCATGTATTATTAATAACAACTTTTAATTGAAAAACCCTCTTATTTACATGGCCCAGTTAAGTAGAATCAAGTCCACTGCAAGCAACTTTGTTTCAGCAGTGACATAAAACTTATGTCCATTAATCCAGAAGCGGTCTACATGTACTTTAGTAATTTTACTCTAATGCCAGTCAATTTACTAGTCAGTTGTATGATATGGCATCGCTACCATAATAAAACTTAAATAATAATTTATATTCTAAATATATGTTGCATCATAAGTATTTTAGCCTCCATTTTAGTATGTTCCTTATAATGTACTGTACATAGCATATTTAATACATATGTTTCCAGTACAGTTCTGATTTTGAACTGACCAATACCAATATCAAATTTTATAAAAATGCTTTTTTGAAAACTTTTTTAAAGAGTTTGAAATCCATTTTCTGAGATCATCAGTGTTAATATCCTCAAGTAAGTCATGTTTCATTTTAGGAAATGCAATGTGCTTTCTTTCAGGGATTATTTTGTACAAATCACCTTCCTTAAGATCAGCAACTGAGGCCATGACATCATCCTTAGTTGAAATGCTGGTATGCTTCCCTGAAGGCTTCTTGACATGAGTAGACCTGTCATAAGCTTCAAGGATAGCATTTGTCGGTTCAGTGGAATGACTCACCCTTGCAATACTTTTATCTGTAATATCCCCTTTAAAGCTGTGTATGTCACCTTTGAAAGCTTTATTGTCATGTTCTACATCAAGATCCATAGGGAAATTTGTATCAATTTTACCTTGATGGTTGACGAATCGATTCCATGTGAGGGAGTGTGCCATGTGTGGAGTCAGAAGGCAGTTTACTTGTGCCTGTAAATGTAGAGTGGCAAAAGCATACTTAGGACAACTGCTGACTTTGTAGTACAAACAGAAAAATTTGTACAATCTCAAAAGCCTCTCGCCATCACCAAGTTTGATTGCATCGTTATGATTCTTACGTAACAGCAACAGGACAAGCATTTGGTGGGTGTAATTGTATACTCGGTCTGGCTTAGCTTCATCTTCTGTGGTGGTTGGGCTGTTGGTGTTATCGGCTGGTTTCAATCCATGCTTCTTCTCCTCATGCTTCTGTAAAGCACTTGGTCGGACATACTCCTTGTTGCATGATCTACATCTCAAGTTAACAACTTGGTTTGATGTTTGGGGACTTATTTTTGGAATGTTATTTACAACATGCTCTTTAACAAAGCTTTTGATAACTTCAAAAATATATTCTCTCTTTGCATGCATGTCAGTTGGGATGCCAGCATAGCTGTTATTTGTTGGTTCATCATCAACATTCTCCATTCCAAAGTGTTCCATCGCTCCGCAAATTAGGTATGCATCTAATACTTTGTCAACAAACTCGCCACATGCGTAAATGTTATTGTGGGGATACGCAGTAACATTCCTTTCATCAAGCAAATTTCTTGCAGCATATAATGTCCCTTTGTCTCTACATGAACCTAGATCATAAAGGTGATGCCATATGACCTGATAAAAAGACAAAATGCAATTTATTAGACAAAAATCTTTGATTGGTAGAGTAATGG
This sequence comes from Dendronephthya gigantea, assembly GCF_004324835.1. Lineage (NCBI taxonomy): Eukaryota > Metazoa > Cnidaria > Anthozoa > Malacalcyonacea > Nephtheidae > Dendronephthya > Dendronephthya gigantea. The sequence continues at coordinate 112,882 of NW_021163056.1, read as the reverse complement.
ATGGGAGAGCTTTTTCAGTTTTGGATATTATCTACTGTACCTTCAGCCACTCTGCTTGGCTATGGAAATCTTCCAGTTTTGGAATCAACCCTTCCAATCTGGCTGATGGAGTTCGGGCATCTTGAACGCTAGACTGTGCTTCTTTGTGGCGCTCAAATGTTAAGTAATCTCCACCACTGAGTACTTTAATTGGTTTGGAATCACTCTCTGTGTCATGACCAGGAACATAAGGATGAAGCCATTCTAAAATATCTAGCATATCATCTTCGAACTGTTCATTTTTCCGTAAAACACCAAGGTGGACCTAATTTTTTTTCAAGAAAATACTTTTTGATTTAAATAAAAGTATATTTGTTTTCATATTTTAATTTGTTTGTATAAAAACCATCTGGGTTAAAAAAGTGGTATGGGGGCAGGTGGGAAAAGGGGGCACATATATTTTCATGCATAAATTGAGTGAAACGTATGGGCATGAATATTTTGTTGCAAGTGATATATATAATTTGCAATAAGTAATATATGTCATTTCTCATATATGTCATTTCTCCTTTTGTTATTTCTCATTTGTCATTTCTCATTTATTTCCCTTGCAATTAATGATCATACAATTAAGACATTCAATACCTTCTCTGTTTTCTTTTTGGTATATTCCATCTGTGCGTGGACAATTCGTTTGGGAATGTGTTCTAGAAACCATGCGAGTGAAGGGATATACTGTCCCCAGACATGTCCAATGAGAATGCTGAATTCCTCAACTAACACAGACTGCTCAGTAGCACTTGGTAGAAATGTTGAAAGTGGCACTAGTTTGACATCATTCTTTGGCTGTTTGTTTGAAAGGTGATTTGAGGGAATTCTGTTCTTAAATGATACTATCTGATACATGTGGTGGTCTTTGTTTTTGTTATTTAGAGTCATTTGCCTAGGAAGTATTCTCATGTCCACATTGTCACCAGTGAATGAATACCCTGGGTCCATGGTTTCTCTGTGTGACTCCAGTTCTTGAGTTAGCTGCTTAGCTAAGACAGAATCAGCACCCTTAGATTTAATTTCATTATCCAGCTGCAGTAGTAGGCAATTTTCCCTCTTCACCCCTTCCTCAACTTCATTTTTCCATGCTTTTAACATTTCATCAAATCCCTTGCCAGCAGCTTCAAAAAGAGTATTTGTTGCTCCATATCCCATACATACATACAAGGGTGATAATCTTTTGAAAGCTGCCTTCTTGAGTCCTCCTTTCTTTAGAACAACAGATTTCACCTTTCTAGTTGCGTTCATATCTTCATTAAATATAGAGATTAGTTTACATCCTGCATCTAACATGGGCACTGTTAGAGCTTCCTTATTTTTCAAAATGTTTCTGCTTTGTGATGGATTTGCTGTTGCTGCTTGTAACAATTGCATAAACCTTGGTGCTCTGTCACTAAGTTCTTGATGCACATTATCCCACGAAAACTCAGAGAGTTCCTTAGGAGTAGATTTTCTCAATAACGAGGGGTTAGTTTTAGAACAAAGTCCAGTAATTTCTGATATGATCTCTTTGCCAATAAGTTGATATATTATTTCATTCACATCTGGTAAAGCAACTAATACAACAACAACAACAACAAATTTATTTTCACTCTTAAAGAATATTACAAGAAATCACTATTAATTTTAATTATACATAGAGAGTGAAGGCCACCTGTAATAACCATATGGGCTAATCGAGACAGGTGACCTTTATAATAGAATGTAATAATCATTAATTGAAGAAGTTAGAAATGTTGAGACAACCACAACATACACAAAATGAAAGAAAAGAAGAAAAAAGAAAAAAGGCTCATAACAAAGATATATATCTATATTATACTTTGAAACCAAGAAAATATTTGAACTTAATAGCTATTAGTTATTTGGAGTTTTAATTTCTTTTTAAAGTTAGAAATGGAAAGATGTTTTAGAGATTCATCAATACTATTCCAAATCTTAGTACCAATAAATCTTATATTGAATTTTCCATAATTAGTACGAACTGGAGGGAGAGAGTAAGTTGACTTAGAAGCTAACCGAGTATTGTGGCTATGCTGCTCGCAAACTGGGTTAAAAAAGTCATTAAAGTTTGTCGGAAGCTTTGCATAATAGAAGTTATGTAAAAGCAACGTCGAAATATACAATATCGGGGAATTTTAATAAATTTAAACACTTAAAAAGAGGAGAGCTATGTTCATCAAATTTCGAAAAGGTTATTATACGCACAGCCTTTTTCTGTAAGGTAACCAGTGAAGATAAGTTGGATTTGTATGTGTTGCCCCAGACTGTCACCCCATAAATAAGAAATGGATAGATAATAGAATAATACAATTGGGTTAGGGTCTTTTTTTCAACAAAATGCTGTAGTTTAGATAAAATACCAATACTCCGTGCAATTTTTTTAGAAAGTTCATGCACATGATCTTTCCATTTTAAATTCCTATCAATAATAACTCCCAAGTACTTGATACTTTTCTTTTCCTTAATTTCGATTCCATTTATTAAGATCTTCAGTTTCCTAGTGCATTTTTTTTGCGAAGGGGAGAATATTACATAGTTTGACTTATCCACATTAAGGGAAAGTTTATTAATAGAAAGCCATTCATAAAAAAAGTCAGTTGATTATTTATTTTAGATTCAATATCTGTTAGGCTTCTATCACAACAGAGTAAATTTGAATCATCTGCAAAAAGATGAAAATCTAACTGAGGAGCACAGTAGCAAAAGTCATTAATATATAAAAGGAAAAGTAATGGACCTAACACTGAACCTTGCGGAACACCGCACGAAATGGGTTTAGTATCGGACGAAATATTACCAATAGAAACTAACTGAGATCTGTCTGTTAGATACGAATAAAACCAGTTTAGTACTATTCCTCTAATTCCGAAGTATTCAAGTTTCCTAAGCAATATAGTATGATTCACAGTGTCAAACGCCTTAGTTAAATCTAAAAAAATGCCACAAGAGAAAAACTTGTTTTCAATAGCTCTCTGAATTTTATCAGTAATTAGATGGATAGCATGGACAGTAGAATGATTGGAACGAAAGCCAAACTGCCCCTCAAAAAGAATCTCATACTTTTGAAAAAAGTCAATCAGTCTACTGCACATTAACTTCTCCATGATTTTGTTAAAAATAGAAAGTAAAGAAATTGGCCGATAATTGGACATGCTAGCTCTATTACCTTTCTTGTATACTGGAATTACTCTCGCTATTTTCAATTTATTTGGGACCTTGCCAGTAGAAAAAGAATAATTGAATAAATATTCAAGTGGTGGAGACAGGAGGCTCTTGAGCATTTTAAGAAGTTTAGTTGGAATACTAAAAGGACCAGTGGATTTAGAAGCATTTAGTTTGTCAATAATACATTCGATTTCATTAGTTGTCACTGGGAGGAGTACAAAGCTATTGCCCAGAGGATCCAGCATAAATTTTTCAAATGTAGGGCCTGCCATAGGAATTTTAGCTGCAAGATCTGGGCCAATGGTAACAAAATAATTATTAAAGGCATTAGCAATAGTCATTTTGTCTGTTATTTTTGTACTGCCAACCTCTAGAATATGAGGAGCATTTGCAGACTTAGTCTTCAAACTGATTATCTGTTTAATTCCTCTCCAAGTTTCTTTAATATTGCAGTTGTTTGCTGCAAAATAATTCTTATAGTAAAGCTTTTTACTAATAAGTAACAAATGTTTCAGTTTGTTTCTATAGTGCCTAAATTTAGCTAAATAATAGTCATTCTTAAATTTTAAATAGTCTTTATAGAGCAAGTTCTTTTTAGCAATTGAAACTCTTATAGCTTTAGTTACCCACGGTTTGGTTTGTAATTTTACTTCCCTTTTTGAAAGCCTTTTTAGTGGAGCATGTTTATCAATGACTTTGGCTATTTTTGTGTGAAATGACTCAAAAACAGAGTCAACATCATAATCATTTGCAAAAGCTTCCTCCCAGTTAATACTCTGAACTTCAGCCAACAACCTCTCCTCATCCAATTTAGAGTAATCTCTTTTGTAAATAACACTTTTAGATGTAAAGTGTGGCAATTCATTGATTATTAGAAAATTAGGCAGGTGATCTGATAGATCACACAGCAGGTTGCCACAAATTGTATCATTTTCAATTGAATTAAAAAAAATATTGTCGATTAAGGTAGCAGAGTGATCAGTTATTCTAGTGGGTTTAATAATATAAGGCTGAAAGAAGTGAGATGCCAATGTGTTGATAAAATCACCTGTTGGGTTGTGTGATTCAAAGTTTAATAGATTTAGGTTAAAGTCACCCATAATGGAACAAAACTTAGATTCACTGGAAATCTTATCAATGGCTGCATAAAAGTAATTAGTAAAATTTTCTAGATTACCATTAGGATGTCTGTAGATCACAGCACAAACTATATTACTAGTCTTACGGTGAATTTCGATCCATAAGGTTTCAAAGTCATTCGTGATTGCACTCAAATCATCTCTTAAGTGAAATTCAATATCATCTTTAATATAAAGCCCTACACCTCCAGCTTCATGAAGGGTTGGCTGAGATAAAAACTGATAGCCAGAAATAGAAATATTGGCAATCGGATCTTTATCAGCTTTTATCCTAGTTTCAGTTAATCCAATAATGTTAAAATTGTGTTGTACCTCTGCTAACAGTGTTAATAGCCTGTCATAATTAGCTGACAGGCTACGAATATTACAATTAAAAATTGAAAACGGGTTGTTAGAAACAGCATTTTTAACAGGTGCATTACTATGGAACTCATGGGGTGTATAATAATTAAAGTTAATATCGAAAAGTACATTAGTATCAACATCAACATTGTCAAGATTTGGAACATTATGCAAAAGCGAGATCGGTTCAAGTCTAGGTAGATCATCAAAAAAGTCATTTCTTGTTACACAATGACAGCTACAATTAATAGCTGATTGGACACTGTTATCAGGAATGCTGGTCATTTGTCATTAGAATGATACCCTCAAAAACTGTAGAAGAAAAAATAACATGACTTATCTGTGACTTCATAAATCAGCCACATTCCAAATCATCTAGACAGGTGATGATTTTTAAAGGAAAGTCTGTGTTTTTTCTCAAGTAAATACGACCTTGGTTGGTCCAGATAAACTTGTAGTTATTCTCTCGCCGATATTTCAAACACGCCTTGAAAAGCTCTCTATTCTTAGCTGTGAGGCTTTCGGAAATATATATCTTGTAAAGCAGGATTTAAATTTCGACCTCTTGAACGTGTAGTTACATTTACACTGGAACTGTAAGATTCACTTCTCATAGGCACAGAAATTTCTTCAGCAACCAGCTCCAGATCCATCAATGAAGCAACTTTGATAACTAAATCATTGGTGATTTCATCTCGTTCGACAGGAATACCAGTTATCTCACAGCAATCTCGACGTTGATACTGCTGAATATCGTTAAGCTCCTTTGATAATCCTTTGGCGAAATTTGAAAGTTTTGTATTCTCATTTGAAAGTCTCATCGTTTCTTGTTTTAGGAAACAATTTTCACTCACGACGTCATGCAGACTAGTCTCCAACGTTCCAACTCTTTGTTTAATTTCTTCAAAGCTTAAATTTAGGAACTTCATAGATTCATTCATCTCACAAATCGAATCGCTAATTTGTTTCAATTTCTGATCAAAAATCTCCTCCAGTTGCTTTGTCGAAACAGAAATAGTTTGAGCCATATTTAACACAGATAGACAAATAACAAAAACGTAAGATAAACACAAAAAGCAACAAAAATTGAACATTTATCGGAAGATTTGGAGCACAGCGAAAAATATGTCCGCCATCTTAACTCGCCCCAGGCTATAGATTGATAGGCAATTGACGTGTTGTCCCCTAATGCCAACTGTCTTCCAATCCTTTGATATTCATCCTTTAGTTTAACTATTCTATTATGGCTGTTATTATATTGAATGACCACCTGCATTAAAAGAGATAAAGAAATTAACACTTTAAATAATCATATATTTGAATAATTATGCATTTAATAATCATACAATTAATAATAATTAATAATAATTAGTAATAATTAATAATCATCAATTATTATGTATTTTACCATTTATTATGTATTTTACAAAATTTAACAATTAATAAAACCTGCATCAAAACTGTATATATCATTTTATTATATCTTCATTGTACAAAGAGGGGGAAAAACTAATTTACATTTTGTACAAAAACAAATATGGTTTTTTAATACATTTTTATTACATTTATATAAATATACTCACATAAACTGCGGATGATTCCGACTCTTCTGGCCAGGACAAAGTTTGCGTATACTTTTCGGGGGTTGTTATTAACAACGGAACATTTGGCTGGTCTGTATTCACGGAGGCGCAAGTCGTTTGACTCGTTTCACTAGTCGTTTCATTATCAAAGAGAGCTCTTGCACGCTGTTTGCTGCTTTGATCGTCTAGTGCATTATTTTTATTTTGCCTTTTGACTGATGCAGCAAAACCTCTTTCAGGTTCTGCAACTAGCTTCGACTCGGAAGAATAAAATAGTTCTCTTGATTCTAGTATTTTCTTTACCAAACTATCGTTCCGGCGATCACATTTTCTGCAAATAATAGCGGCAAAACTTTGTCGGCTGATATGTGCACCCACGACAATTTCCAAATTCGTACAAGCCTTTGTTTTTTCTGATTTCAAGTAAAGATTTTTTCGATAATCCGCATTAGTCACGATTTCCAAACAGTGAATACAAATAAAATCCTTTGATTTTGGTGATACAGCAGCAGGACGACGTACTGTTTTTGTTGGAGTTGAATCATCCATCGTAAAATAAACAAACCATTTTGACAGCTTTTGTGAGAAATATACCGCATGCATCTTGCATGCACCTGGTTCTGCACGCACGTGTACAGAAAAGCGACGATGACGTAATTAACATTTCGCACCAATTTCATCTAATTAGATGCAATTTTCTGCAGGCGGAACAAGTCGAATTCTCGCTCGCCCTCTCGCTTCGCTCGAGGGCTTCGCGACTTCGTCGTTAGTTAAGGTGTTCAATTGCGATTGTTTTCAATTGTGAATCTTGCGAATCTTTAGAAGTCGACTTGAGCAAGTCTAAATGGTATCCACTTCAGCAGAGCAAGCGCTTCAGTTGAAGAGGAGTGAAATGGCTTGTCAAGAATGATCTTGGCAGCTTTACTTTGTAGTACTTGTAGAGTTACCATGAGCGTATTGTTATTTTTGTTTCCCCAGACTATGTCCGCATAATCAAAAATAGGGAGAATGAGACTATTATAAAAAAGTACACGTGACTTGAAGGGTAGAAATACCTTTATCCGTTGGAGAGGACTAAGCCGTTGGTTAACTTTACATGCAATTGATGTTCCACATGTTCTGTCCATGTGAAGTTGGATGAAATAACAATCCCCAGATACTTAAAACTTTTCACAGAACCAATATTCTGTTCATCAATAGATATCTGTAGAGATGCATTTCCAGTGAGTTTACGATTACCACCGATCAACATACTCTTTGTCTTTTCAAGGTTCAAGGTAAGTTTGTTTTCATCTAACCAATTTGCTATGAGGCACGTAGGATCAGAGCCATAACAACATATATAACTGTATCATTGGCATATAATGAAACGTTTGAAAATTCTAGCTCATTCGGCAAGTCGTTAATGTAGATGGTAAATAGTAAGGGACCCAGAATTGTTCCTTGTGGTACGCTGCAGCTAACAGGCATTGGATCAGATAATTCAGTGCCACAGCATACACGTTGCCTCCTATTCACAAGATATGATTTAAACCACTGGAGGGTATCCCCTGACACTCCTATATCCGATAATTTCGATAACAAGATTTGGGGGTTAACTGTGTCGAAAGATCTTTGTGAGATCTAAAAAAACAGCTCCACAAAGACTACCTTGCTCCATTTTTTATAACACTTCATCCGCAAAAGATGTTAGGGCAGAAACAGTAGAAAATCCTTTTCTGAATCCAAATTGCCGGTTCGAAAGTAAGTTAGTTAGTAAGTTTCTTCTAAGAATCTCGATAATTGTGAATCCACTGCCACTGCCCTTTCCAGAATTTTACTAAGTGTAGGCAAAATTGAAATTGGCCTATAATTGGATGCATTTGTCCGATCACCAGTTCTAAACAACGCTGTTATCCTCGAAGATTTCCATAATACTGGAAACTTTCTACTTCATATGGAGACATTTAAAAGTTTTGTAATAGATGGAGTTATTGAATGACCCGCATGTTTTAGAAGTTTTGCACTAATCTTATCCAAACCAATCGCTTTATTCACTTTCAAAGAAAGCAAATGCTTTAACACTGATGATTCATCTAGTTCATTCAGTTGGAATTGTATTTCAGGATTGTTTGAACGAAATACTTGACGAAGGTTTATATACGGAGTTATTTTGTCAGCTAATACCTGTCCGATAGTTGCAAAGAATATATTCATTGCCGATGCAATGGCATTAGGAGTAATATATTGTACACCATCTGAGATAATACACTGTACATTTTGCAAATCTATTTTTCTATAACTTACTTCATTAACAGCTCTCCAGATTTGCCTTGCATCTTCCTTTACTCTCCTCAATTCAATTGCAATAGTACTTCGATTTAGCTGACTTTACCATATGATTAACTGTATTTTGTAACTTTTTATAAATATCCCAATAGCGTTTACAATTACTTTTAACAGCTTTGCGATGATAATGATCTCGTTCTTGCATAGTTTCGCTAATTTTTCGGTTCATCCATGGAACAGGTACACTTTTTACTCGTCGTCGTTTAACTGGAGCATGTTAATCGGCAATTGCGGAAAATAATCTATTCCAGGTGAACAATGCATCGTTAATATCGCTCTCGCTTTCAACAATATGCCATGGGACATTTTGAAGGTCGTCATTGAATCTGTTAACATCAAAGCTTTTATATGATTGGTATTCGAGTATTCTCGGTTGAGCTTTCATTACACCGGCCTTTAATATGCTGTACGCCAAATAATGATCACAACCTCGAGGTACATCCTGTAAACATGCGGCTTTGACACTAACTGTGTTTAAATTTTCGCTGCATTTTCGTTTCTGACCTTGTAGTTGCTTTGGGGTTAAAGTTGGTTGACCGGCAAAGACGATCTGGTTGATTTGCATCTTTGATATTTGTGGAAGCAGAATTTGAACTTTGGCTTTGATTTGAGTCATTTCACTGATTGTCAAGGCCTATGCCTATGCCTATGGCTATGATTTTCTCTCAACGCACTAATACTCGGAAATAACTGGTTGACTTCCCTCTCTACTGATTAATTTTCCCGATTTTGAACTTGATGTTGATTATTTGTATTATTTGCGAACCTGATATTTTTCATAGCGGTTATTAATTGGTTGAATAACTCTTCCGCCATGCTTGGAAGAATAAAGATGATAAAACAATAAGGCAGTTTCCCGACAATGTCATGACAATGCGCCCACAATTTAACTTTTTAGCGGTAATTTTTGAGTCCGCGATCAGTTTATATAAAACTTGGTTTATATTTTCAGAATGATTTATATACTTTTTAACTGGTTTATGTTTCAGAATTAGTTTAAATACAATTTGTCTATTTATAAACATAAATAGACAAATAGGTAAATAGTTTTGAAATAAGTGTCATATTCATAAAATAAGTATTTTTGTCCATCATGGCGCATCATACACTGATATTGCACTACCATTTACAATTACAAATTTCACATCACACTGGTGACACACCTCACTATTTACAGAATGAAACACATTTGCACTGTATTTAGACTGCATGGAAAAAACCTAGCAAAAAACCATGCAATTTTCAAGGTAATAATAATAACCCATGAGAAAGAACACAACTCACAACCAAATTAAAACCATAACAATCAGATACATATGACCTATGAAATTGGGTAATATTGTAAATATATATTATAACTTTTTGACACCTAAGTGAACTTAGAAAATATTGCATTTAAAAGTAACTCTTCAGTAAAATCGAAGACTTATACATTTTCTGTGTGAAAGCACTGGCTTTAGTCATTGCATGTGGGAGCATAAAAAAGGCAACAGGATGGGGCCAAAATTAATAATATCATTACTGTTGTTGTAAAAATAAAGTGGAAGAAACACAATACTAGCATCTGTTACGGCGTTGTTGATGATTATAAGCTTAGTCGCGTTCGGAGGAGAACTTATTAAACACCTGAGCCGAAGCGAAGCGTCAACCACAAATCAAGTTTATGTGCACGAGTTTATTGGTGAAAACTATAAACAAACAAACATAGAAAGAGACTAATTAATGTATATACAGACTATAGATACAATAAAGGACGAAAAACAACCTTAACTTACATGAAATTCCCCAGAACAAATACGAGGACAAGCTCCTTATGAGCGAATGTGTAAGACTGAAGAATAAGGCCCTAGATCTGGGTATATAGGCCGAAAAGGCTACTGAATAAATTAATGTTACTGAATAAATTAATATTACTGAATAGATTCTTTCACAAGCTTTCTGTCTGTAATTATTAGCTTTCTGTCCGTTGTTGTTGGTTATTAGTACAACCCTTTAACTACAGTACAGTAATGATATTCAAGAGAATGTAGCAAAACATTAAAATAAATACTATCAGCCTTGTACCCAGGTGCTTTAAATAACTATAAATATAGGTACACTACAGGCTTTTACAATCAGTGGCTAAGCTCAGCTGAGTGAGCACTCAGGGAATTTTGGGGAGGACACAAAAAGAAGGACTTTGACTGGCACAAAATACATAAAACATGGCTCCTCACTATTTATTATTCATAAATGCAAAAGAGGAAACTTGTCATGATATTCATTCTGTCCGAATTTTTAAGAGCAATAGACATAAATATATGCATGCGGAGAGTTTTATGCCCAAATAAGTGTTTAGAGAGGAGATATTTTCCTTAAAAATGGTATCCCACTATCATCATATATATCATCATTATAAAGAATTTTCAAGTGGGACAAAAGGCGAACCATTTCAATTTGCAAAATTCTGCATGAAGAAAAAACACGAAAATGTATGGATAAGATATTTGATTATCGTAGAACAAAGGTATGCACCTCTAACTCTTCTGAAATATAAGATATAATTTTTATCCTTTTTAGAATTTGGGAAATGTTCTTTGATAGTATGCTTTTCTCCTCACTGGACAAATCAAGAAAACTGTGAAAAAGTAAACAGTGACTGTTTTACATATACATTTGGATCCATATTATATTCTACAATGCATTCTAAATCTGCAACCAATCTGTGTCTTCTTTTATGGCACTGGCCACTTGACAAATTATATGCTAGAATATAGTAGGTATAATGCATTAATTAATGCATTAAAAAATATTCTAAAGATATTTTGTGAAAGATATTTCATCAGAAATGTGATAAAAGAAGAGGTTATCAAGTTGAATACATATATTATAAAATGCTTACTTGCATGCAAACCTCTTGGATTCAACAACAGCGGAGACAGTGGATGTTCTCCTGGTATTTTTTTAACTGCTGACTAGTTGTATCAGGCTCTAGATGTTTTTAAAAGGTGTTTTAAAAACTATGCTTACATAAAAATATGTATCATAACCTGTAGGACATAACCCTTGAGGTTGGATGTAAATGGCAATAATACAAAGAACACTGGAGTTTTCGTTTAATTAATTTGGCAGTAAATTACAATAACATACATATTTATACAAATAACAAATTACCAAACAGACGACTGGCAGGAGTTTGATTCAGGACTGTATCATATCAGGACTGTATTTATCAAAGTATAGGTTAGTGATTTGGTGTTTGAGATTAAAAAGATGGCAAATTGAAGGCGCAATTTTATCAGTAATACCTACCAGAAGTCTATTTGGTATATTATCTGGAACACTGGCTTTTAGGCTGTATTCTCTGGCACGAAAAATCGCTTAGAAAATGATTTTCGTTGCCCCCCTTCGGGCACTACTTGAAAACACAATAGAAAATTAGGATAAATTATAGAAAGTCTAAATTCACTTGTTTTCACCTTCACAAACCTGCAGTTTTCGAGCATTTCATCTTTGAAAAATCAGTGAATTTGCATGTTTTCCAATACACTGAGTTATTACGAGTTTTTTCGCAAATTTTTATAGTTTTTCAAAACTAAATTAGTCAGAGAGGACATAGACAACAATTAATCATCCACGAGCGTTTTGTTTCTAGTCCAGTTATATAAAATAATTACTACACAATTCCTTTCCAGTATAACCTTTGTTTTATACTAACTACTTTTATAATACACATGTTTTCTCAACAAAACTATATACAACATCTCAGTTTCTTGACACAGTTGATTACCAATGCCTTTATCTTATTATCATCAATCCATTAAAAACGAATTTGTTGAGCGTAGATCCAGACATCTTTACGAAGTTGAAACAGAACAAATTTCAAACATTTTCCTTATGAAAACGTGAGAGGACTTAAAGTCTAAACTTGCTGAAGTATTGGAAAATGAATCTGGAAATCCAGAAGTCAATGTTCGTGCATTTAACAACAATGCACTGATTGTTGATGCTATGGCAGTTATTCTGTCGATGAAAGGAAAACGGAAAACATTTGGCGATGACTCTCTTTTAAAAACCTCATCATGTTAGCATGAAAGTATAATTCCAAACAATTAGATTGTTGCAGACAGGTATCCTTAGTTGAGCATAAAGAATGCAGAAAGACAACGAAGAGCTGAAAAGTGAAAAAGGAGTCCAGAAAGTTCACATCTTCGGAAAAGATCAGAGTGTTCTAAAACAGTGGAAAAAGTGTTTATAAAGATGCAGTAAAAACAAGGAATCCCTCATATCTTTTTATGTGAACACTGGAGGTCATGTAACATGTAACTCCCGGTGGTTTCCATTTCAACTATGTACGTAACTGCTAAAGAAAGATGCTATGTTTTATATCCCGGTGATTCCCCAAATGATAGTGTTACAAGTAATGCAGTGGTTTTGCTTCATAGCAACCACAAAGAAGCAGACGCTCGTTTAATTCTACATGATAACCACACAGCAGCAACAACATACTATAAAGTTATTATCAAAAGCCCTGATACAGATGTTCTTATACCTGCCATTGCCATGCAGCAACAGATGCAGAAAGAGATTTTCTTTTTGACTGGCACAGGAGATAGACGTTGTTGCGTATTTGTAGCAATTATTTCGAGATACTTGGGCATTGATGTTGCTCTTTGTTTATCAGGCTTTCATTCTTTTACCGGTAATGGCATTAGCAATCAAGCAGCATCATGGTATCAGTGTTTAAGTGCAGAAATCGATCTTCCATCAACGGTTGGCAATGTCTGGACACTTGACGATAAAAAGCTGAAGATAACTTGGACGACACGCTCCGCGATCTTTAATTGTGTTGAGTGCAAGTGCAAGACTGGATGCTCTACCATGCGTTGTTCCTGCAAAAAGGCTGACTTAAAGTGCACTGACCTATGTTCGTGTGATGATTGCCAGAATGCAGTAGTTGAAGATGGTAACGATGATGATAGCAGTTATGAGCCTGGCTCAATCTGATGACAATGATGAACTTGAAGGATCAGGATCTAATCTGGATTTCGGAGATGACGTCGATGATGAGCTGTGGTATTAGCTGTCCGATTAAAAGGGTCAACATTTTATTTGTGTTTTAAAATTATAAGGCGCTCGTAATTCTCACACAATTTTATTTGGTTGAAATTTGTTTAAGATATGCAGTATGTTGTTTCTGTATTATATAGTTTTAACTATAACAAGTTAGTTTATTATAAAGGAGAGTAGCATCAGTGTATACAGTTGTGAGGCTGTAGGATAATGCGTTCTTTTCTTATTTGCAAAATTCCAGACTTTGTTGTCTGCCAATTTGTTATGTGTTTTCTTTTCGGGTCAAAGAAAGAAAAATCAACACAATGGAAGAATTACCACAATTCAATTCTAAAAAGAAAGAGAAGTGTTGGCTTTTAACCGCGTTAAAAGCGTTGCTGCAGCATGGGAGGGAGAACATGTTCCAGATTTTTCCTGGTTTTCGTGTCCGGCTCAGCAACATGGTATTAAAACATCAGGCTGATATCAACCTTGGTATGCGTGTTTAATATTTTAGCATGTACAGTAGTTGTATGTTGCAAATCACGTATTAAATAGATGTTGGTTTGGTAATTAACTTTGTCAAAAAACTGAGATGTTGTAAATAGTTTTGTTGAGAAAACGTGTGTATTATAATAGTAGTTAATATAAAACAAAGGTTATGCTGGAAAGGAATTGTGTAGTAATTATTTTATATAAATTGACTTGAAACAAATCGCTCGTGGATGATTTTGATGTGTGTAAATAAAGACAGTTGTTCTTATTTATTTGTAATTCCAAGACAGAATGCTATAAAAAATTGCAAATTGTCGGATGTTTTTCAAATTAATTGTTGTCTTAGTCTTCTCTGACTAATTTAGTTTTGAAAAACTATGGAAATTTGTGAAAAACCTCGTAAAACTCCATTCAAAGCTTCCTTGTTCAAGCCTGTTTGCACACCAAACAAGCAGGGGCTGGCTTCCTTGTTCAAGCCTCCTTGCACACCAAACAAGCAGGGGCCGGTTGTTCGAAAGATGGATAACTTATCCAACGGATAAGTCCTATCCAACGGATAAATCTGCTATCCAGTGGATAGTTATCCATTGGATAAAAACGCGTTGCACAAAGCGTGGATAGTGAAGTGGATAAGCTATCCAATAGATAAGTTAAAATTTACCAGAAGAAAACAGGATTATCCTGAAATTTCGTACCATAACGTCACCTGTTGCTAAGCATTTACAACGTTTAATTCATAATCATTACGAATTCTTGAGTATAGTTACTGAATGGAAAAGACTTGAACAAGTTATTTGCTCGAACTTTGCACTTCACATCATAGTGATTCTATTAAACACATTGCCATTTTATTCCTTGACCTTGCAACGCTTTGCCTTTCGGTTCCATAGCAAATTTAGGAACACTATTTTAATGTTCGTGAATGAAATTACTTAGATATTAGCAAGTTTCCTTGGAATAGGTTGAATCTTTCTTTGCATATTCGCGTTTATAAACTGATTAGAAGCGTATAGTAAATTTACCGCCCTGTTATAAATGCGAGGATATCCAAAAAATCGCCACTCGGAACGGAATGTGTAGGCAACGTGAAACGCTGCTGCAACAAATTGCACTTCGAAAAAATTTTTAATAATAAATACAATCATGATGTGTATTAGTTTGTTGAAACACAGTAACAGGAATATTGCATTTTTGTCCTATTTTATATAAATGTTTACATTGTTACCTTGTATCTTTGAATTTATCTACTGGATAGTGGATTTAAGCCACCTCCGGACCTTGGATAAATTTATCCGGTAGATAGCGATTTTTATCCGCTGGATAAAGTTATCCAAGCTTCGTGCAACGCAAATCACACGCTGGATAAAACTTATCCGTTGGATAGCGAGTTATCTGTTGGATAGCGAGTTATCCGTTGGATAGCGACTTATCCACCTTTCAAACAACCGGCCCCAGGAAACTTCATTTAATACCGGTATAAAACTGCTGAATATGCTTTATATGTTGTATATTACACCAAGTATCCAACACATTTCCTGAATCAAAATGGCATCTGTGTATTGCAAAACATGCAAATTAACTGATTTTTCGTAGATGAAATGCTCGAAAACTGCAGGTTTGTGAAGGTGAAACCAAGTGAATTTAGACTTTCTATAATTTATCCTAATTTTCTATTGTGTTTTCAAGTACTGCCCGAAGGGGGAGGCAACAAAACTGAATGGTAATTGGCCACAGCATACAGCCTATTTGTTTACATCTGAGCTATATGGAGCACCTCAGCCACTTCATGAACTGTTAACTGAATATCACTAATCTGGCTTTCTGGCATGTTAATAGGTGAAAAATCAAGTGGTTCATTATTACCAAGATTAAAAACAGAATGAATGAAATGATTTAACATGTTGGCCATACCTGTTGGGTCAGAAACAAAATTTGTTCGTCTCTGAGAAAATTTGGTTGTTGATTAGTCTTTGTGATTCTCTTTATATATGACCAAAATCTTTTCGTATTTTCAAACAGTCCCTCATTTTTAAAGCGTGTTTCTTCTTTTTACTAATCAATACTGTTGCCAGAGACGTGCAGGGCGGGAAGCATATTCGAAATATAAACATTATAGCCCAACATAGTGCTTTCAGTAAAGCCATAAAAGACAATTAAACCATTTGAGAATAATAAAAATATATTTGATAGTAACGTTTCGTCTTAACTAAAGACATCTTTAGACTAAATGATAAATTACATGATAATTTGAATATGTAGACTAGTAATATATTTACAAGGTATCAATTTACAAAGGGTAATAACAAGGACAAAGTGAGGACAAACAGTATACATGTCCAGTATACATTCGCACTTAAAGGCTTGAGGACACTCGGCTAGCTTTGACGAATTTAGAATCATCTCTTCCTCATCTTACTCTTATGAGCTAATGATACATGAGAATCTACTCATCACCAAACTTGAGCCTTATCTTAATGTTCAAGGCAACTGTATCCCTCTGAATTTATTTTAGTCCTAACTTCGTATTGTCATTGTGTCATGACGTCTCTGTTTCCTGTCCTCTTGTGTACTGTTTTTGTCCTCACTTTGTCTTTGTTATCACCCTTTGTAAATTGATACCTTGTAAATATATAACTAGTCTACATATTCAAATTATCATGTAATTTATCATTTAGTCTGAAGATGTCTTAAGTTAAGACGAAACGTTACTATCAAATATATTTTTATTACTCTCAAATAGTTTAATTGTCTTTTATGGCTTTACTGAAAGCACTATGTTGGGCTTTAATTTCGAAATTTACTAATCAATTGTTTAGAATGGATCCTCAGTAGCCAGGTGATCTTTAAGTGCAAGTAGAACTCCACCACCTACTCGATTGGTTCTGGCAAATAATTTTGTGTTTAAAATATCCAGTTTTAACCATGTCTCGTTGACAGTGATCATGTCAGCATCAACAGCAAGCGATTGTAGTTCAGCAGTTTTATTCACAAGGCTTCTAGCATTTAAATATAAGCCTCTGATTCTGAACTTGTCTACAATGCCACTAACCGGTCCCAGATTAGGATGTATACCGATCAGGCGGATTTTTCGGAAGGAAAAATGCTGCACAATTGTTTTAATATTTGACTCTTCGTTTAAAATACCCATATCTTTGAACATACATATTTCCATTTATAAGATGATTCAATTCAATTGTGTACAACAGCTCACACTATTAACAGCAACAGCATATCCATACAAACATTCGTGGGCTAAATCTGCCCACATTTGGACAGATAATTGCAAAAGTTGTAAATAAAAGCAACAAAGCCAATGTAGATGACACCATGTTTTAAAATCAGAGCTGCCCTTATATAGTTATTGCCTAGCAATCTCTGTAGCCCCCTCCTCTCTATCACCGATAGTGTGCAACACCATAGGGTGTCATATATAATTAATGATCTCACAGATTAAGGAGGGTCACCCCGAGCAGAGAAGTTAAATCGCGCGCCAAAAATACCGCATTTAACTAGGTCTTGGCAGCTGCCGATCGGTAGGGATGGAGACGGTAAAACGGCGATGCGATCGAGCAAACGAGGTTGGTGATGCCATCGTGTTTAGTCAGGGAATGCAAGCGTTCTTTAAGACTTGCTAAATTTCGACACTTTTAACAGGAACATCTGGAGGTAAACGGTACCCTCTCCATCCCGAGATCACATAGTCACATGCGATTCACTGCGGTGAATCCATGGAGTGAAGAAGAAATACACGCACAATAAACACACAATAAACACGTCCAAAGGCATGCCGCAAAAAACTTACCGAATCCCAGAAACTCACCTACCCGGAGTCGCGAAAATGTCCAATAAAACTAGAACAAAAGAAAAAGAACAAACCCGGCACAAGGGGATAAGGACTGGTTAACCAAAAATGGGGAGGGGGACCAGAAGGGGAAGGGGACCAGAAGGGGAAGGGTGGGAGTTGACAAATGCACATGTGAAGGGTAGGAGCTAAGCAAGTCATATTTATACTAACAGTAGGAGATAATACTGTGTTGCCAATGTCCAGTCCCGTGACAATAACAACATCTCTTCGACATTAATTTCCTTTATTATGAATAATAAATACATTTAATGATCTCACAGATTAACAAGGCTCACCCCGAGTAGAGAAGTTAACTCGCGCGCGATACTACCGCATTTAACTAGGTCTTGGCCACTGCCGATTGGTAGGGATGGAGACAGTAATATGGTGATGCGAACGAAGCGATCGAGCTAGATGATGCGAACGAGGTTGGTGATGCGATCGTGTTAAGTCAGGGAATGCGAGCGTTCTTAAAGACTTGCTAAATTTCGACACTTTTAACAGGAACATCTGGAGCTAAACGGTACCCTCTCCAAACGCCACACGAGGGGGGTTGGAGAAGGTTACTGTTAACCTCCTCCAGATGTCTCCAAGCCTACAGCAGCGGGGCAACCGAAAAAAGCGTAGTAGGTGAGGTATGAATGTAACAGAGGTAGGCAGAACTAGTCCAGCGACCCAACGATTGGATAAGATGATCCGGAACACCGGCGATAGCGGCTGATGTTGCAGCGCCGATGCGGAAGCTGTGCGACAAATACTATTCAGATACGCCAGCACGAGAGAGGATGGAGAGAAGATAGGAGTTAATGTGCGCAGCCGTTAAAGGGGAGCCATCGATCCAGACGAATAAGGGGCCAGGCGAAGAACCGCGGAGCGAGAGGTAGGTTTGAAGAGTAGTGACCGTACACAGGTGATTCCCAGCGGCACCAATGTAGAGGAAGTGACCAAAGCCAGTCGGGTCCGTCTTTATATCTTGATATAAAAACGAAGGCCAGAGGGGGAGGGACCAGCGAGAAACATGATGTCAGAAGGAGCGAGGTGACGGGTAGGATTAAACATCAAGGTGTCAAAACCATTGTCCGTGAGGAAAAGCGTGTGGTGGATAGCATTTAAAATATCCCACGTAATAGGTAGTCGAGGGGGCCAAGATGAGACCAAGGAACGGGAAATGCCACATAGGACACGACGGAGACGCTGCGTGTTTTCTGTTGGATCCCAAAAGCCCCAGTCAATATGGAAGGAGCACACCGAAGATAAATAAACTGCCACTAATTGGTACTCGTTAGTAGGAACAAGAGAAGGGAATAAATCGGGAAATAGGGTACAAAAGGACCAAAACTTTCTCATTCCAGAAGCGTAGGTACGACGCGAGGACTCGGCAAGACGATGGGATAAAAAGAGAAAACACTGTCTGACTAACTGACGGTGAGCAGGTCCAAGACCAGAGCTGGAGGGACAAAGGTTGGGTCCGCATTCGCCGAGGGATTGAGGTGGGGGAAGTCCTGCAAGCGAGAACGAAATAAAGAGTCGGCGGCAGCAGCGTTGAGACGACCAGGCACGTGAGAGGCAGATATTGAAAAATGGAACTGACATACAATAAAAATGAGCCACCGCATCAAGTGCATAGTGAAGCGATCCCGCGAAGTGCCCGAGTTGATAACAGCCACAACAGCTTCGTTGTCACATACAAACTGGACCTGCAATCGGTGCCAATGGTAACCCCAAACGTACGCGGCGACCACAGTGAGAAAAAGGTGGAGTAGCTAAAGGGTGGACGCCAACAACTTGGAAGGAGGCAAACGGGTGAGCTGGGTAACTGAATCGAGTTCAATACCCAAAAAAGTCAGAACTGTCTGCAATGGAGTTAAAAATAACGGAGCTGACCGTAAACCAAACGGGAGTGCCAAATTGATAAAAAAACTCTCGCGCCACCACATGCCAAACAAATAACATTCCTCCGGGCGCATGGCGACGTTACGATACGCGCTTTCAACATCAAATTTCGCCATGAGGGCTCCAGGACCTAAACGCATCAGGACTTTGATGGCGTCATCCACCGTAATATAATTAAGGGAAAAGGGTTCTTTGGGGATGCCGCCGTTGACGCTATGCTGTCGTTGACGCTATGCAGATCGGGTGACAAAAGATCCAAAATAAGACGCCATTTTCCAGGTTGACCCTTCTTTGGAATGACACCAAATGGGCTGCAGTGAAGGGCACAAATAGGAGATAACGGAAATGGGCCGGCCACTCGACCCTTAGCAACTTCGTTGGCGAGATACTGAATGATGACGTCTGGGTGCTTGAGAGCCGATTTCATATTACGACGACACGACAGGAGTTCTACTCTAGAAGCTGGAAGAAAAACCATGCTGAATACCATCCAGTACATATCAAACCCTGGCTTGATCCGGATGGGATACCAACTCCTCATGGAAGGCTGTCAACTGGAGGGGAGAGACGTGATGGACACAAGATAGCCAGGGTATGTCAGCCGGGAGTGGTTCATCTAGAAAAAAGAAAAAAGCACAAACAACAACCAGCCCCCCAAGCCCCGATTTTCGCCCGAACAAATAAAAGGATAAAACCAAACAAGTAGACAATGCTATAATGAAACAAGCAAATTACAGATAGCTAGCTAAAGTTAATCCTGAGACGGACGCAGCCTCTTAGCGGAGGAGGCGCTATCAGACACCCTGTTTGTGTTGGAATGCGCTGAGGAACTGTGATGCACTGACGAACAGCCGGGGAAATCGTACGAATGACGGAAACAGCACCGTAAAAAGCGGGACGAACAGCGACCAGCGTTCCACGAATGGCAGACAATCTGAGACGTTGAAGTTCCCGTAGCTTCCTCAGAAGGTGGGCTTGTCACCAACAGTGAACACAGAACCAGTACTGCGGGAAGCGTGTAGAGAAAAAACGGAGAAGGCAGCTAAAACATGAAAGTGAAATAGTTCCACGTTCATCTGCGACCAGTCGGTAAGTTTATAGGCAGCAGCTTGACAGCGGAATGCGCGATCGTAAGAAAGCCATCCAGAACCTTGAATAGAATTTCAAGAATTGTTGAGCCGTGCGCAAAATTAGTAGTTGGTACTTGAGGAGGTCTTTAACCCTAGCCGGCCAGTAAGTGGTGAGAACGAGGGAGTAAACAGCAAACGCCTGGGTCCAGGTAATGATGTCAGCGATCTGCTTACGCCGGCTGGTGGGTTGAAGGATGAGCTGATCAGCTACCACAGTAAACGATGTGGAATCTGATTCCAACGAATCCTCCAACCGGGAAGCGAGTTCAATGAACTAACCAGACACAATTGCCGCTACAAGATTGGACGAAACAGGCGGAAGGCTCGGCCCGACAACTGTTAATTAGCTGGCGCAAACGTAGGTGCCGAAAACTCCGGACCCGACCACCTTGGGATAGTGACCGGGAGCTGGGGACTGAGTAGTAAACAAATATGACGGCGTACCTCGGATGCTGGGATGAACAGCGCCAGGAAGAAATTGTGGCACATTTGGGTCTGCATGAACAGAAACCATGGGCCAAGTTGAAGGGAAGGGTAATATAATTATTATATGGTGTATGTATGAATTATAATTTAAAATAAATTCAAATCTCCATGAGTCATGGTGGTTCATTGACCCAGACATCCATCTGCAAGGGAAGATAGCTTTAGTTGCCTGCTAGACTACATTTAAAGAGTATTATGAAATAGGTGGAAGTTTCTCACTAACACACAGTCTAAACAGAAAATAGCAATAGTTGGAGGATTTTCATTCTGGTTAAACTTATCTTCTAGATTGTCAAGTTATTTTACACATTATACATTGGTATATTATGGTGAACATGTATACAATATTTATTAATAAACACAGGGAGCATGTTGGGAGATACAAATGAAAGACATGCTGTGAGGCAAATTATTGTAAATTGTCAACTTCAGGTTTCACTGGTGTTATTATGGCAGAGCTGGCCCAGTTATCTGGCATAAAAAGTATTTAAAATATGCATACTGTATGACATTTAAAAACATAGAAACATGTGCATACATATACTTTAATGTAAATGAAAAATATATCAGCTTAATGTACTCTTAGGGGAAAATAAATTTCCAATGCTTACCAGCTGACTTACCTGGAACATTTTGTCCCCTAAGGCCTGTTTTCCACTAAGTGGAATTTTGCGCGCGGAGCGGAATTTTCTATTATCTGTGCGCCTTCATGTAGAGCTAATGTGAGAAAAACAAAGAAAAATTCCGCTCCGCGCGCAAAATTCCGCCTAGTGGAAAACAGGCTTAAGACCCAAGCGACATAAATCCAAATAATCATCAGAACTTGAAGATGCTATTAAGTATAATTGTATTATCAGAAAATGATGATAGCTAAATCATCAAACACATTGAGCAGCATATTTAAGAACAACACAGACTACTCCAAAGATGTACTAAATATTATATAAAATGCAACCAAATTTCGTAAACAATTATTACCGTCAAATGAGAACTAGTTCAGCAATTTGCTCCAAGGTCATCCATATGTCCATGAGTGCATGAATGCATGAGTAAAAAGCTGCAAAGCTCAATTCTTCAGAAATCGTATTTCTGAATAATTATATTTGCATTTTCTGCCAGCCACTCCATTTTCCCATTACGTCCTCCCCAAAATTCCCTGTGAGCTCGCTTAGCTTAGCCAGTGATCTATGTAAAAGCCTGTAGTGTGCCTATATTTATAGTTATTTAAAGCAGCTGGGTACGAGGCTGACATAATATACATCAGGCAAGCCAGAGGCCAAAGACATTTGAATCAGCCTTGCTCCTAGTGGTTTCTGGAAAAATCTCAGAGGTAAGTCTTATATTCTATTGTATATCGAGGCTTGAACTTGGTCGACTGCCAGTGAATGGCCGATTTAGGTGTAATTCTGTTTACAATGTTTAAAATGAGATATCTAGAATTCCCATGATTCGATTTTTTTCATTCTTGGTAAATGGAAAGACAATCATATAAGCTTCAAATCTGTTGGAATGTTTTTTGCAGTGGTTTACTTTTTTGCTTAGTAGATAACATATACCCAGTTCCAATAATTATATATACTGTTTTGTTTATAAAATGACCTAAAAACTTGCCAAGCATGGCTTTATTTATGTAACAAATATCTGTCAAAGTGACAGATAAGTCATTCCTAATTTGATACATCAAACATTAGACTTCTTCATCACTTTTATCCACATCTTGACTCCACAAATTCTGCCATAATGAGACTAGACCAGGTTAAGACCAGCCAACCATATAAGTAAGTAGGTCTCTTTCTATAAAGTCATAAGAATTTTTTATTTGATTTATTTGTTCTCTCTAATTATGTAAAATTGAAAATGATATTTAACTACAGCTTGCATATTCAAACAGCTATAAACAAGGTACAAACAGCCTGATACGGCTGAATTAAATACATACAATGTACGTATTCAGTATGAAAGTACCATTCTGAAAACAACAAAGCAGGAATTTTACCAAATAAGAAGTTTAATAATAATGCATGTTAAATAATATACCGACCTTAAATACACAACGCTTGTTTTTGGTTTGAATAACATCCGTCACCCGAATGGAATAATTGAGAACGAAACTATTACCACAATTCTTTTGCTCAAATAGATTATATTAAAAGTTACATTAGCAGCACTTTCTATGAATTTTGAAATAGCATTGTTTACATCATTTTCGGTGCCTTGGTGATTCTTTAGTACACTGTCTACAACAAATTGAAGTTATATAGTTTTCAAAGAAATATATAATTGAAGCTTTTTTAAAGTTTTCAGACTCAGACGTGCATGTAATTTATACAATTAAAATAAAAATTATTAGGAATATATTGAGGGAGAGATTCTTTCTATACTCAAATATATAGCTTTGTGGAATGCAAAAACGTATGCTGCAAGATTGTAAGCTTTGGATAAGAATTACAATTATATGTTGCTGCACACTTGTTATGATTTTGTAGAGAGTGGTCTTTCCGAATGCCAATTTCCCTCCATTTCCATTCATATTCATTGAAGCCATTACCACACATCATTCATCAACCTGAATGAAGATAAGTGTTATTACTGTTGTAGCATGTGCACTGTAAATAAGGCTACAATTATGTAATTATGGTACACTGTAATGATCACGACTTGATAATTTGTTCAGTAAAACGTACTGTGCTTCGTATGATAGAGAGAAAACAAACAAAGACTGGTTAGTTTACAAACACTTCTGGTATACCTGATCATTACATTTCCGACATTGTTATTAATGGTGGAACCACCTACTATTGTAAGTCTTAAGTGAGATAAGGAATTAAAATGTTCTGTAAAAATGAGATATAGAGGGTTATATATGTTCTTTCTTAACTAGGTGACCATAAACCTCTTTCAAGAAAGGTAAAATCTGATTGAAGTAAAAAAGTTAGTTCTTACGATAATATTCTTTCTTTCATCATCATCAGCCAACGTTTCCTCTAGGCTTTCAATTTCAATCAAGGTTGTGGCTTGGTTTAAGTGAAAATCTGAGTTGTTGGGTTCACATTTTTCCCCAACCTGTTGCAAGCTGTCGCGAATCTTACACAACAGATGAAGAACGCATCTTTGAAAACCTAAAAATATAAATAATTTGTTTGCATTGGAGGTGTTGATAAAATATTGGAGCATTTCGTACGAGCTGAAAAGACTGATGTTCCTGTGTCAAGCCAATGGCAACAGGTTTCACAAACTGACTTAAAAATCACAAATTTTGAGGATAATTGACGGTTGAACTGTGTCCTTCCTGACTGACTATTACGAGGAGACAATAGTGGTGATCGAGACCTCGTTCTAACTCTTTTCATGAGCAAATCTGATCTTTTGTTCCTTGTTGGCGACTTTCTTACTCTTCGGGGGCGTATAACATTTTGGCAGCGGTGGCAAAGCTATGAGATAAAGCTATGAGATAAAGCTATGAGATAAAGCTATGAGATGTTGGACGTATAAGAAGAAAAATATTTCATCATACTGTATTGTATAACAGAATTAACCTTGACTAACTTCACACTTATTCGCTATAGTAAGACATCAGCCTTTTTAAAAAACATGTATATAGATATTATGCATATGATTCACAGTACCACAGCTATATGCAATTAATGTTGCGGCTTCAATGTATGACACGATAGATACCAACCTTATAGGAATTTAACTTTAACAAATTAGAAACAATGCCATGATTCCTGGGGAGTCCTCCTCTCTGCCAAGGGCTTTAGAACATTTAATGTGTTTGGCCAGCGCAAAGTTTCATTTTGAACCCAATTGCTTGGAATAATTTCCTCTTGTTCCACTTCACCTTCTTGCCAGACCGTTCTTGCCCACATCACGGTTTAAAAAATTATACAGAAAAAATAAGTGATTGTTTGAATTAAACACAATTAAGGTGCAATTTATGCTGTGGTGCGTTCTAATGCACCTTTATTTTTGCACATTAAAAACTCTACTTACAGCATAAGTTACAGTCAAATGTATCAACCATCTCGTTCCACCTCATGGTGTAGAGGAAATATTACAAGGCCATGACCTGTGGTCAGTGGCAAGCACACAGCTTTGCAAATTAATTCTGACTTTTCTACTAAACACCGTTTTGCCTTTTGATGAATGCTGCTTTGCCACTTTAAAGAGCTTAGAATCAGCAGGACTACAGAAATAGCTATCCACCTGATTTTCAGACAGCACATCACACACAAGCCTTCCATCATCTTTTACCTCTCTGACAAATACGTATTTACCACAATCAAGCAAAAAGCAACTGTCCCTAAACCTTTCTGCAACTGTACCTATTTGTGTGAAGTTGCACTTGCTGGCTACGCTTGAATTAGAACTGGCTATTTCACCAATTTGCTTAGCAACCTGCACAATTGGATTTTGTCCAGTCCTCACATGTTTTTTAAGTTGCTACATATAGTTCTCAAATGGGAAACAAGAAATCTCATTTAAAGACAGACCTGTCAACCTAAAAAAATACAGGGAAGAATATGCTGCTGACCACTTTAAAAACCTGGAGATTTTCCAAAAATGGAAAAGCAAAATTATACACCAAAAAATATAATGTTTCAGGACAACTTCTCTTTGATGCCATGTTTTATATTATTTCCGAGATCCTATGTTTCCCAACTTACATCACAGTGAACTCTCATATCCCTAAGTTAGCATTTGTTAGTGGTTAGTATGTGTAAACATTTCTAAACTTATTTTGTATTTTGCATAATTTTCAAGCGTTTACCATTTCGCAAAAACGTTTTGCCAGTTTTATCTATTCAGGAAATTAGTATTAATTATTAATTTACTTTCTAACAATTACAACACGCAACCGGGAGAATCCCAAACCGAGAGTCTCCCGGCGGCACTGGTATAGTTGATAGGTCTGTAAAGAGCAATCAAAATCACATCATCAGGCAAATGCAACAGAGAATGCACATTATAAACTGTAAAAGTATCATCACATATATGCTTACATTTTTTAACAAAGAACTTTAGAAGATGTTGGGCATACTCCAAATAAGCATTTTGCCTTCCTTTATTTGTTCAAGTATGATAGAAACTGCAACTGACAACGTATCTTCAAAACAACAGGCCCAGTAGACACTGCAGAAATTGGTGTTTAAGACGTTTCAACCCGAAAATCTAATCGCTGGTTCACAATTGTGCATTTCTGTATCGTCCTATCAAAGAGAAACCTTTTGAATATCTTAAAAAAGTTCAATTTTTCTTCTGAATACGCATTCTGCAATCTTTTGACAGCTCATCATACACATCTGACCGCTGTGAAATGGCCATTTTGAGGCTTAAAGTATACACAAGGTTATTAATTCAGACGATTCGTTTTTACCGTTTTTCCTCACCAAGTTTGAAGTCTAAGTATCGAGAATTGCGGCTAAGCCTATACCAATTTCCGCGGTGTCGGCCCAGTATATAGTAAAAACTGACAAAATTCTGTAGCTTTCCATCTGTCCACCTCATCTAAAGACCTAGGTTGCCTGGCAAATTCACTGGGCATTGCTCCTTTTTAACATTGATAATTGTGTAGAAATCTGATTTATTTGCTGGGAAGATAATTTACACTTTTGGGGTCCCTTTCTTAGATAGTAAATGCTACGTTTTGTCACTTCCAACAAACTGAATGCATGTAGTTTAAAGGAAATTGCCGAATGCATGAAATGCCATAATTGATCAATGGAGTGGCATGTTTTTGATGGGTGTCATACTCATTTAAGTTAAACTTTTCATCAGACCAATATAAAGCATCAACATCTGAATTAAAGAGAATCCGACCTTCCCAATCCCCCTTACAATACAGCGCTCACATGCAAAATATGCAGTATGACCAACTATACACTTAAGAAAACAACGGGCAGGAACATCACAACAAAAGCATTTTAGCCCAGCAGCAACTTTCTTTTTCCCACACAAAATACCATTCACTTGCAAACTGTCTAATTCAAGGAAGTCATTCAGGAAGATCATGCCCTTGATGTCTTAAAATATCCAGAAGTTCATTTAGAGCCCTATTCTGAGACCTGTTTTTTGTTGCTCAAGAATTCAATTCTTGAGATACTTAGTGTGTTTTCAAGAGGTACTGCCTTATCATGATCACACTCTAAAAGGAGATTAGTATTTGAAGAACATGCTTTTGTGCTTCCTATATCTGAGTCATCAGATGAATCACTACTACTGCAGTTAACTGATTCTGTAAGCTCACTTTGTTGGGGATACACAATGTGTTCACATCCACCAATATGCTCATCATCAGTGCTTTCAGCAGCTGCAATGGCTGTTACGTCAGATGAAATCTTTCGGGATGTTCTCCAATAAGCCATAATTAAGCATGTAGCCAACCTTTCATATTTGAAATATAAGTCCTCAAAATTTTAACTTGGGTTTTAATAAATTTGTGAAGTGTCCAAATCCTATTTTGAAAAGGACATATATGAGGCCTTTCTTGGCATTTTAGTGGAAGCTTTTCAAAATCATAGGGAGCAATTAAATCTTTTTTCAATTTAGTATTATGGGTAAATAAATTCATCCTATACCACAGAGTAGTAGATGTGATTTTCTTTTTGGCGGGGGAGAGCATGAACCAGCAAATTTTTATTATATTTTAGTATTACAAAAAATGACGTCACATCCGGTTTACACAAGAAATCAGGCTCTACAGACAGGGGTACTGTAACATTGCCCAGCCAGATTGTTCAAAAAATGAGATCAGTGTGAAAAAAGGAAGTGTGCTGGTTCACGTTTGCATGTCATGTGACCCATTTTAAAGATATTAACTTAATTAAATCAAGTTAATGGCAAACAGGTCACACGTCAGCGTGTGGTGACAGAGCGAAGGAAATGTTACCCGAAGCCTTGGTTGAGCTGACTGAGTGAATTTGAACTTCGTGCTAATACTTATGCATGCGGTGATGGTGGTGTCATGTTCGCCTTATGAGGTCATAACAGGGTCAAAAGTGCGGGGGGGGGGGAAATCTGTTAACATTCTAACGGATCCTAAGGCTCGCATCAGTACAATAGCACACCAGCTCTTACTCTATATTTTTGCCCGCTGCCGATCTGTAGGGATGTCAATATCCGAGCGAAACAATCGGGCTAGGGGTGAAACAGTGTTTCTTTTGAGTTTGCTGTTTTCGGCGCAGATAAATAACTCTACGAACCATGCTATTTTAACGGTACCTCCTCCATCCTGTGATCAACTGTCACTTGTGAGTCACTGATGTGAAACCGTGGAATAAACAATACAAACATCAAAGAACACACACGCACACAAAAAATACCTGTACATGTGGCGATCATTAATGAATTTACCTTTACCCCAAACACCAATTCAACGACCAAAAAGGGTGTGAAAAGAACTGTGCTTAATCCTGCAAAACAAAAACTAACAAAAAAAATAAGGGGGATTAATAAGACGCTTCTCCCGAATAGTTCACAAAATCGTGTGAAGTCGTTAGGGAAAGGGGAGGGATGGGTCACGCAAGCAACTAACAACTAGATCAGGCAAACTGGGCTTGTGTTTATACTCACCGGAGGGGGCAAGTAACCGACCGGACCAG
Organism: Dendronephthya gigantea; assembly: GCF_004324835.1. Lineage (NCBI taxonomy): Eukaryota > Metazoa > Cnidaria > Anthozoa > Malacalcyonacea > Nephtheidae > Dendronephthya > Dendronephthya gigantea. Next base: position 83,812 of record NW_021163056.1, on the reverse strand, counting down.
CGTCCTAAGACCCGAGACACTACGATATGAAGACCCGTATAACATTAATAAAGGTATTATTTAATAATAAATACATATCACGGTTGACGAAGGTAGTTTCAAAAAATAAATAATTAACAATTGAGTAGTAATGGGTGAATTTGAATTGAAATGAGAAAAACACACATCCATGACAGCTTTTAATAGTTTATTTATTAAAATCTGAAATGTTGTAACAGCTATTGACGAATCAATAAAAGCTTTTAACAAAAGAATGACTTTATTTTAAGACTAGAAGTTACTATCGCAAGGGAAGTGCTGCCGTAGAGAGAATATAAGGAAAATGGATAAGCAATTATTTTTGTGGGTAGAGGCTGGACATGCAGCATATGTGTGCCCTGATCACTCCAGTTACGTGAAAATACATGGTGACAATGTATAGAAGTATTCAAGAACGTGATATTCAATATAATGCTTGTATAATAACCTCCAGTTTTTAAATAAAAGTATCTTTACTGAAGCACTGATTAACTTCAACAATGTTCTTAGCATTGAAATATCATGGGATCTTAAATCAAATGAATCTCTAGAGAGTCCAGGACTGTAAAATGTCTTCATCTTCTTTTTCATTCTGTCTGAAGATGACTTTGTAATAAAGTCGAAAATTTACAGTCTCGATCTGTGTCTTGTTACTCCGGCGTCAGCGACGGAGTTGAAAATTCGCCTCGGTTTTGTTTTGTTTTTGTTTTTTTTTTTTTATTTATTTTTTTTTTATTATTTTTCGTCGTCGCAAGTCTGTAATGGCGCGAAACATTCTAGTATTTAAAATGTGGATTTATCTATGTCCCAGTCTTGTCTCCCAAGAGTTGTGGTGCACAGCTTTGGCTAATTTTCCGATGCGCGATTCGATTTCGCTCGCATGATACGGCAATTCCTCCAAGAGGAACAAATAAACCGTTCTTTTCATGCTTTTCGATTAAGTCTAGACTGAATTGGGGTAAGAATATATTTAATACGTGTAGATTCTGGTCCTATTTTAGTAATATCGCTGCTATTTCGCCGTTTAACAAGATGATGTGGTCGTGTATGGGCGCTATAACTATATAAGCGCGAATTCCAAAGGCAAAGTGTAAGACAAAGCGAATGTATCATGCCGTTTATTTACATTCTTGAACAATTTAACTTCTATACTTTTTAAAGTACGATGTGCTTCTGAATTTCGCGATCGAACATTTAGGTTCGCAAGGCATCTAAATGCGAATATGAACTGTATTGTTTATGTTGAGAAGCTCTATATTGAAGACTGGCACGTGCGCCGGAGTTAACGCCAGAACAGGCGTCTTGTTTGAATTATATTTTGATTCTCAAGATGTCTTGTTTGTTCGGAATTTGCTTCTTACTTTCTTAAATTGTCGGCTGGTCATGCAAATTGGTGTTCAGAGTATTTGTAGTTTGTGAGTTTTGTCTGTTACTGTAAGAGCTAATTGTGCATTCGATCAGATATTGCGGGAACGCGTTGCGTTGAAGCGTGTTGGTGAGTTCTTTTAGATCGTTATTGAGGCCAACTTCGGTGTTATTGATTTTATAAATGCGATCTATGAGTGTTTTAATCAGACATGATTTGTACCGAAATGATGTAAAGCTAAAAAAGTTGGTCAAAAGGCCGGTGTAAGTTTTTTTGTGATAAACGGAGTTTGAAAACGTAGAAGAAGATTTCTTAATAAGTATATCAAGGAAAGAAATTTTGCCATCTTGTTCCGTTTCAAAAGTGAACCTAATATTATTATGGCAAGAATTAAGGTAATCGAAAAAAAGTTTAGCATCAGTTTCATTTTCAAACATGCAAAACGTGTCATCAACATAACCTCGGTAGAAAAGAGGTTTGTTTCCGCTGTAGTTGTTAATCCAATTAGTTTCGTGGTGGCCCATGAAAACATTAGCCAAAACCGGAGCTAGAGGAGAGCCCATAGCTACCCCATCAATTTGATCATAAAATAAACCATCAAAGATAAAATGGGTTTGTGATGTAACATCAGTCGTAAAGGGGGAGTGAAGTACAGAAACAAAATTTTAAAAACTTACCATATCATGTTTTCATTATTGACTATAATCCAATTGTTTGAACAGGTTAAATGCAATATTTTTAGCCAAAACCAGTGTCCAGTAATGCCATCATGTTTGCTAATCCAGTTGTTCCTTGATATTTTTATCCAGAAGTAGGAATCTACAAAACACAAGAACATAATTTTTAGAATACACTACAATAGCTCTAGCCCATGAATGTGGTAAAGGGGGAATGAAGTACAAAAAGCAAATTAAAAAAACCTACCATATAACATGTTGATGATCATATTTTCATACATACAGTGACAATAAATATAACATTGATTAAATATTATGGAATTAATTTAGGATACAGAATAAAGTTAACATTGAGAATAAATTGTAATAGGATCTATAACAAAATCCTTTGTCTAATTTCAAACTCTATGGTTTGTCAATTTAAAATGCACTGCTACTGGTAGTCTGTGATAAACGATCTAGGCAGTTTTCTTCCTCAAGCCTGTATTGTAAATTAGGTGATGATTTCAAGCTTATTAATTGTTCACGTCATGGGTTCAATGACGCATGATGAAAGAGACTTCACTCTGCTTATGGCCACGTATGAAATGCCAGCAGTTCTTTCTGATTTGCCAATATCTATCCAAGCTTTTGGAAGAGTTAGTCCTTGGCTCTTGTGTATTGTTAGAGCCCAGGCAAGTCTGAGAGGCAGCTGTTGCCGCTCATGAAAACTGGTTTCTGACTGTGACGAGATTGTGATTGGACATATTGGAACACAAGATGGTTTGTGCACATTAAAAACAGGACCTCTATAGTTCTCAAATTCTACCGTTACTGCAATAGGTAGGTCAGGTGGTTGATGGTTGTTCTGATAGACAATATCTAAAACTGTTCCAGTAGCTCCATTACAGAGGCCAACATTTGACCACAAACTCATGGTTAACATAACCCTAGCACCTTTTGCTAGAAACACCACAGGTTTTAACCCCGACATATCATCTGAAGATATCTTTTTGGCCAAAGCAGATGAATGGCGAGCATTTACATGTGCAATTGGATGCTCAAGCTTTCTTAACTGCTCATAGTTGTAATTAGCAACTTGTTCATTACTATAAAACAGTCTAGTAGAATCTTTAAAGTCATATAAGTTAGAAACATTTGATGGTTGACGAGTCAGAAGTAATTTCCAATCATCAACTGTTGAGTCACCTTAGCGAAGTCGTAACAACAAATCTCTGAACTGTACTTGTTTAGCTGTCATGCCTTGAACCCGTTGATTTACAGTGAGTTTAATGACTTTGTCAAACATATTATATGCTTGATAACCTTGTTCGCCAACAGCATTTGATGGTTTAGCATGATAAAGAGGCTTGTCTCCTACTGGTGGCAATTGACCTGGATCACCGGTTAAAATAAAAGATTTTCCCCAAATACTATGACATTATTACCAGTTGCTTGTTTGGCAACGCTTGTCAATCAACCAAAAGTAACTTGGCCAAGCATGGAGTATTCATCAATAATGATGTAGTCAATGTCATTAAGACTCTCTTGTAATTTACACAAGCTCTGTCCTGTAAGGTCTTTATTACCTCTTGATCCTACAGGTAACTTTAATAAAGAGTGCACAGTTACACCTCTAATATTATATGCTGCTTTACCTGTTGTAGCAGTAACTGCACATTTACTTTGTAAAAAGTTGCGAATAGCACTAATTAGGTAGCTTTTACCAGTACCTGCAACACCATTTATGATAAGACATAATGGCTCTTTTTCAGATGATGTATTAAAATGAGTGTGTTAACAATGTCATAAGCAAGTTTTTGCATTTCACTAAAACTGTTGGTGTCAACAGTGTCATATTGTTCATCAACAGTGTACTCCTCTTTGTTTGTTTTTACCCATGTAGGTATTTCATGGATTTGTTGTTCTGAATAATTTGCTCTGTCAAGATGCCAGTCATATGTCGACTCTGGTGTTTGCTCAGAGTTGTCAAATGGAGTATTGAGGTCTGTTAATACCATCCATTCTTCTCGAGTTCTCTCCTGTTCTTCAGAAGGTTCATCTTCTGGTTCTTTACTCTGGATGACACCTTGTAATTTGTCAAGCCAGTCTGGGACATTATATTGTCCATAAGGTGTTTGCAAGAATTCTTGCGAAGAATTAATTAAGATATCATCTGTTCGTTCTTGGTCAGCCCATGCATTGTTCTGGGCTGTTTCCAGGTAGGCTTAACAGAATGAAGCTAGAAAGCAAGTCTCGTTTCCCCCTCACGGAGACAATATTTTGAATGCATTATACGTTAAGTGGATCTGTTTTCATAGTAAACACCAATGTTGTAGTTTGGCAAACCTGCAAGTATCGAGAAAATTGCTTTCATGTATGTATGACGTCATCAATAGATGAGAAAACTAAAAATTTTGGAAATTCGAAAATTTGACGATATTGTCAAAAGGAGCATCACAAATGAGCAAAAAAACTATATTATTGTAATCACATATGATGAAATGCTACAGAAATATTCAAGGCCAAAGTTTTGAAAAAATGCTGAATAGGCATTTTTGGTAAATGTTGCATTTTTAATTCTTGACCGTAGCAACCTTATTTTTTGGACAGTAAATCTGAGGCAGACTAGGGCTCTGGTCCTTTAGTGGATTTTTTCCCAATCATCCCCTAAGCGTTCCTGAACATGTTTTCGGTCGAAACTTCAGGTGCAGATTCAGGGGGGGGGTGGGGACTAACATATCCCGGGGGGGGGACCAAAAAAAATTTTTTTCTTCTGTCGACCTCCAAAGTTAAAAATCTGAAAAATATTCACGTTTTACCCAAACTTCCGGTAACTTTGTGCGCATGCGTAAGTGGGCGTGGTCTATCCCTGTGCCAATTTTTAAGATGATTGGTTTAAAAAAATGGCGGGAAATTTAAATTTTCCTCTATTTTTCAACACTTTCAAACCCCTCACCCCACCCATAACAGGGTTAGGGTTGAAAATGCGTGTGTTCGTTGACCTGTCAACATGTTATAATTCAACTAAATTTTGGCAGAAAAGAACAAAAGGAACTTTGGGAAATGTTGAGAAAGAACGTGAATTTCGACCTTTTCGAAGCTTCCGCATCTCCTTACGTGGACAGTTTTTGAGTTATTGGATCGACTTGAAACTTTGTGCTGTGATACACAAAGGCCTTACCTCTCGTGTGTTCGAGGTTCGTGGAAAAATATTAATCCCCTAATATTTTATAGATTTTTAAAAAGTCATACCTAAAATAATGACACTTTACAAAAAAATCTGGAAAATATTCCCATTTTAACTAAATTGCCCCAAACTTTGCATGCATTTGTAAAATGTTTTGGGCAATATTAATGTTTAAATGGAAAAGCAAGAATCAAGGTCAGAAAAAATGTCATGAGATGTTGAAAAAACGCCCCCCCTGAAAATCCACTCAAAGACTAACTAAAGTGACGTAGGATAATCAGGGCGTGGTCCTAAACACGTGACAATACCCACTTCCGGTTTTGAGCCTGTTAGAATGATATGTCTAATTAAACACATATCCACTAAAGGACCAAAAAAATCCACGAAAGGACCAAAAAAATCCACCAAAGGACCATGTGTTGTTAAGATTTTATCCGTTCTCAACCAAAGTTGGATGGGTTCATCAGGGCGTTGCCCTGAACACGTGACTACGCCCACTTCTTGTTTCCAGTTTTTAGACTGATATATGCCTGTAACACATATCCACAAAGGACCAGAAAACCACTAAAGGACCAGCAAATCCACTAAAGGACCAGAAAATCCACAAAAGGCAACCTGTTTTATACAGATTATATTTTATCAAGATTTCATCCATTTTCAATCAAATTTCGGTGGAGTGATTAGAGCGTAGTCCTTAACATGTGACCAAGCCCACTTCCTTTTTCGAGTCTCTCACACTGAGATATGTTAAAAAACGCCTATCTACATTGTTAAAAACGTTTTGAGGAAAATTTTTTAGAATATAAATGTTCCAAATTACATCGGAAAACCACATATCAATTTCACATAGTTAATTAATCCTTAATATTTAATCGAGTTTTAAAAGTTTTTAACTATGAAATATACGTTATTTCATATCTCAGTGCGAAAACTCAAAACCGGAAGTGGGCGTGGTCACATGTTAGGCCCACGCCTAATTATCCACCGCTTGGTTGAAAATGGATGAAATCTTGATGATATAATGTTTTCCTGCTAGTCCTTTTGTGGATTTTCCTGGTCCTTAAGTGGATTTCCTGGTCCTTTAGTGGATTTTTCTGGTCCTTTAGTGGATATGTATTTAAGCACATATATCAGTCTAAAAAACTCGAATTACTATCAAACTCGGGCGGGTACTAGGGCGTGTCATAACACACGTGACCACGCCATTCCGGTTTTTAAGACTGATAATTATGTGTTTAAATACATATCCACTAAAGGACCAGAAAATCCACTAAGGACCAGCAAATCCACCAAAGGACCAGAAAATCCACAAAGGGACAACCTGTATTTTAGGGATTACATTTCATGAAGATTTCATGCATTTTCAACCAAAGTTGGGTGGGATAATTAGGGCGTGGTCCTTAACATGTGACCACGCCCACTTCCTGTTTCAAATTTTTCGTCCTCAGATATGTGAAAAAACGTATATTTTCATAGGTAAAAAAATTTTCAGAAAAATTTCTTAGAATATAAAATGTTGCAAATCACATCCGAAAATAAATATTAAATTTCACGAAATATACTTAAACGCGAATATTTTGAGAAAATCCACTAAAGGACCACCAAATCCACCAAAGGACCACAATCCACTAAAGGCCACCAATCCACTAAAGGACCAGGAAAATCCACAAAGGACCAGCTGAATTATAGACGCTTAATATATTCAAGTTTTATCCATTTGACCAAAGTTGGTGGAAACATTAGACGTAGCCCTCAACACGTGACCACGCCCACTTCCGGTTTCGAGTTATAGACAGTTAGATATGTGAAAAAACGCAAATTCTCATGGTCAAAAAATTTTTCAGAAAAATTTCTTACACTATAAATGTTTAATGACGTCACAAATACATATAAATTTCACGGAAATTTTAATTGCTAATATTATACACACTTTTATTCCAGATGTGGTGTAATGATAGATACGTTTGACGAAAAGGTTCGAAAATTTTCGACTTCAGCCAAATTTTGCCATTTGGGTGGGGTGATTAGGGCGTGGTCCAAACATGTGACCAGCCCACTTCCTTTTTCGAGTTTTTCACATTGAGATATGTAAAAAACGCTTTTTTACATAGTTAAAACGTTTTAAGGAAATTTTTAATATAAAATGTTGCAAATTACATCAGAAAACACATATCAAATTTCACATAAGTTATTAAATCCTTAATATTTAATTGAGTTTTTGAAACGTTTTTAACTATGAAAATATACGTTTTTTCACTATCTCAGAGCGAATAACTCGAAACCGGAAGTGGGCGTGGTCACATGTTGAAGACCACGCCCTAACTATCCCACCCAAGTTTGGTTGAAAATAGTGAAATCTTGATAATAATCTCCTACAGGTGGTCCTTTTGTGGATCATTCTGGTCTTTTAGTGGATTTTTCTGGTCTTTTAGTGGATTTGTGGTCCTTTAGTGGATTTTGGTGGTCCTTCAGTGGATTTTTTTTAAATATTCGCTATTAAGTCTATTTCCGTGAAATTTTTATATGTATTTTCTAATGTGATTTGCAACATTTTATATTCTAAGAAATTTTTCCGAAAACGTTTTTAACTATGAAAATATACAATTTTTCACATATCTCAGTGCGAAAAACCCAAAACCGGAAGTGGGCGTGGTCACATGTTAAGGCCCACGCCCTAATTATCCCACCGAACTTTGGACGAAAATGGATGAAATCTTGATGAAATATAATGTTTATAAACCTGCTAGTCCTTTTGTGGATTTTCCTGGTCCTTAAGTGGATTTGCTCGTCCTTTAGTGGATTTTTCTGGTCCTTTAGTGGATATATTTAACACATATATCAGTCTAAAAAACTCGAAATACTATCAAACTCGGGCGGGGTAACTAGGGCGTGGTCCTAAACACGTGACCACTTCCACTTCCGGTCTCGAGTTTTTAAGACTGATATATGTGTCTAAATACATATCCACTAAAGGACCAGAAAAATCCACTAAAGGCCCACCAAATCCACCAAAGGACCAGAAAAATCCACAAAAGGACAACCTGTATTTTAGAGATTATATTTCATCAAAAATTCATCCATTTTCAACCAAAGTTGGGTGGGATAATTAGGGCGTGGTCCTTAACATGTGACTACGCCCACTTCCTGTTTCAAGTTTTTCGTCTTGAGATATGTGAAAAAACGTATATTTTCATAGGTAAAAAAATTTTCAGAAAAATTTCTTAGAATATAAAATGTTGCAAATCACATCCGAAAATACATATTAAAATTTCACGGAAAAATATTTAATTTGAAAAAATCCACTAAAGGACCAGAATCCACTGAAGGACCAGCAAATCCACCAAAGGACCAGTCAAATCCACAAAAGGACTACCTGTATTATACAGAATATATTTCATCCAGATTTTATCCATTTTCGACCAAAGTTGGGTGGGAAAATTAGGACGTAGCCCTCAACATGTGACCACGCCCACTTCCGGTTTCGAGTTATAGACAGTGAGATATGTGAAAAAACGCAAATTCTCATAGTCAAAAAATTTTGCAGAAAAATTTCTTAGAATATAAAATGTTTAAAATGACGTCACAAACTACATATAAAAATTTCACAGAAAAATATTTAATTGATAATAATATACACAACTTTTATTCCAGGTGTGATGTAATGATAGATACGTTGACTAAAAAGGTTGGAAAATATTTCGATTTCAACCAAATTTCGCCAAATTTGGGTGGGGTGATTAGGGCGTGGTCCTAGACATGTAACCCCGCCCACTTCTGGTTTCGACTTATACACACTGAGATATGTAAAAAACGCCTTTTTTTAGGCCCAAAAACATTTTCACAAAAATTTCTTAAAATATAAAATGTTTAAAACCACATCAGATAATACATATAAAAATTTCACAGAGATATATTTAATTGCGAATATTTTGGAAAAATCCACTAAAGGACCAGAAAAATCCACTAAAGAACTTGTGAATCCACCAAAGGAACAGGAAAATCCACAAAAGGACCAGCTGTATTATAGGGATCATATTTCATCAAGATTTCATCCATTTTCAACCAAAGTTAAGTGGGATAATTAGGGCGTGGTCCTTAACATGGGACTACGTCCACTTCCGGTTTCAAGTTATACACTCTGAGATATGTAAAAAAACGCATATTTTCATAGGTAAAACCATTTTCAGAAAAATTTATTTAATATAAAATATTTCAAATCACCTCAGAAAATACATATAAAAATTTTGCAAAAATATATTTAACCAAAAAACTTTTTAAGAATAATTACAACGTTTAAAATGTTCCAATGATTTTTCATTGACTGTTAAAGTATTTTACGCAACTCATCCTTGGACGGCCGATTTTCTTCCCCTGCGTCAAATGAGAAAGAGTCAAAATTGTGAGACAGGATGGCAATAAATTAACATAAATATCAAAATATTTTACCTTAGATTACGTCCGAGAACTTCTGGTTGAAGCTCCACCTTGTATTCTTTTCTGTCAAATGGGAAGGAGTGAAAAATTGTGAGACAGGATAGCAATAAATTGACATGAAATATCGAAAAATTTACCTCTGACGAAGGCCCAGGGCTTCTTGACCTTGCCCTTGCATCCTTTCTTTCCTTTTAATGTAGAAAAATTGTGAGTCTTGAGAGCGGAATGGATAATCAGTGTGTTCCTATTGATTTTCATTGTGAAAACAGAACATACCTTTGTTTTCTCTGTTTTCTTTGTCTCCTCATGAAGGGACTTCGCCCTTGGTCGTTGGCTTGACGTTATTTCATCACAATCGCTCTCAGCATTGGCCTCTAGCATTCTATCTTTTTCTAGCTCATCAAAAACAAATGTTCCTTCACTATCATTGTCTTCCTCATTATCAACATTTTCTTTCTAAAGTTGAAGGGTTTTATATTTCATATTTTTCTCTACCATGCAAGTCGGCTAACATTTCATTGTCTTCCTACCTTGTTCAGGGGCAGGTGTAGTTCTTTTTTCTCCATCTGTGAAGGTATATAAAAAATTAATTAAAACCTAAATTATTTGTGAAGGCTCCAACAGAGAAAAGAGAATGAGCATGCTCCTGGTGGGTGACTACGCCCTAAGTACCCCACCCAAGTTTTGTTCAAATCCGTTGAAACCGCCCTCGGAAATTGCTGTCCGCAGTTTTCGACGACACACCAGTAAAGTATCTATTAAGGGACCACTAAAAAAAAGTGATCCACTAAAGCACCAGAAAAATCCACTAAAGACCCAGGAAATTCCACTAAAGGACCAGAAAAATCCACTAAAGAACCACGTGTCGTTAAGATTTTATCCGTTTTCAACCAAAATTGGGTGGGGCGATTAAGGCGTGGTCCTAAACACGTGACCACGCCCACTTCCGGTTTCAAGTCTTTTATACCGATATATATCTTTAAATACTTAATCCACTAAAGGACCACTAAAGGATAAGAAATATCGATTAAATGGCAAAATGTCGTTAAGATTTTATCCGTTTTCAACCAAAGTTGGGTGGGGTAAGTAGGGCTTGGTTAACAAGTGACCACACCCACTTCCGTTTCAAGTCTTTTATATTATATATGTTGTTAAATACATAATCCACTAAAGGCCACAAAAATCCACTAAAGACCACAAAAATCCACAAAGGACCAGCGACCGGAAGTGGGCGTGGCAAAAAATCGATGACCACGCCCACATCCCCCCCCCCGGAATATGGGTGGAGTTGGTAAAATCCCCCCTGAGATACACCCTTCCAAAGTTTTAAAAAAATAAAAAAAAATACTTAATTAGCTTCTAACTGGACGTGGGCGTAACCCATGGTGGGTGACCACGCCCTACATCCCCCACCTAAGTTTGGTTGAAATCCTTACTAAGCGCTCTGAGATATCACTGTCCGACGTAAACGCCCCATTAAGAATAAAAATCCACTCAAGGACCAGGGAAGGAGGTCCAGGCTTGTTAGTGAGATCAGTGGGTGATGATTTGATTGACAACTATTTTGTATTTTTCACTTTCACAATTTCGCCAACAATATTGCAAATATTAAACAAATTGCACGTTAAATTTAAATAAAAACATTATCATACACACCTTAAGAGGTCTATCCTTCGATATGAATGACTTTAAGGCCCACACAAGCAATTAAAACGACAAATTTGCGACAATTTCTTGAGAACAATACAATACAACCTTCTTCCTCGAAACGAACTTTCACTATTGTCTAAATATTGCATACACCAGATGACATTTTCCACTTAGAAAAACAAAAATCCTTAATATTAAAAAATGAAAATTTGGACATTTTGACCAATAACTCAAGTTCTAGACACTCCCATGCAATGAAATTCATATCGTTAGATTCGTCTTGGTGAGAGGAATCTTTTGATAGCTCTTACAAAGCTGTACATAGCATATTTCTCTTTTAAAATTGAAATTCTGAGTGTTATTTAATTATCTAAAATGACCTATTTTGGAAACATTTTCTTTAATATCTCTAGTTCTATACATGCACCTGCAATGACAGTGCTATCATTAGATTTGTCTAAGTGAGATGAATCTTTTGATACCTCATACATAGCTGTACAATGCATATTTCGTTTTTAAAAATTTTGAATTTGAGTGGTATTGGATAATTAGTTATAGTATACACATTTCCACTAATATCTCCAGTTGTATTCACTCCCTTGCAATGAAAGTGGTATCATTAGATTTCTCTTGGTGAGAGGAATCTTTTGATAGCTTTACATAGCTGTACATAGCATATTTCTCTTTTAAAAATTGAAATTCTGAGTGTTATTTAATTATCTCAAAATGACCTATTTTGGAGACATTTTCCCTAATATCTCTAGTTCTATACATGCACCTGCAATGACAGTGCTATCATTAGATTTGTCTAAGTGAGATGAATCTTTTGATACCTCATACATAGCTGTACAATGCATATTTCGTTTTTAAAAATTTTGAATTTGAGTGGTTTGGATAATTAGTTATAGTATACACATTTCCACTAATATCTCCAGTTGTATTCACTCCCTTGCAATGAAAGTGGTATCATTAGATTCCTTGGTGAGAGGAATCTTTTGATAGCTTACATAGCTGTACATAGCATATTTCTCTTTTAACAATTGAAATTCTGAGTGTTATTTAATTATCTCAAAATGACCTATTTTGGAGACATTTTCCCTAATCTCTAGTTCTATACATGCACCTGCAATGACAGTGCTATCATTAGATTTGTCTAAGTGAGATGAATCTTTTGATACCTCATACATAGCTGTACAATGCATATTTCGTTTTTAAAAATTTTGAATTTGAGTGGTTTGGATAATTAGTTATAGTATACACATTTCCACTAATATCTCCAGTTGTATTCACTCCCTTGCAATGAAATGGTATCATTAGATTCATCTTGGTGAGAGGAATCTTTTGATAGCTTACATAGCTACATAGCATATTTCTCTTTTAAAATTGAAATTATGAGTGTTTTTAATTATCTAAAATGACCTCTGTTGGAGACATTTTCCCTAATATCTCCAGTTCTATACACTCCCCTGCAATGACAGTGCTATCATTAGATTTGTCAAAGTGAGAAGAATCTTTTGATACCTCATACATGGCTGTACAATGCATATTTCGTTTTTAAAAATTTTGAATTTGAGTGGTATTGGATAATTAGTTATAGTATACACATTTCCACTAATATCTCCAGTTGTATTCACTCCCTTGCAATGAAAATGGTATCATTAGATTCCCCTTGGTGAGAGAAATCTTTTGATAGCTCATACATAGCCCTACATAGCATAATTCTTTTAACAATTGAAATTATGAGTGTTTTTAATTATCTAAAATGACCTTGGTTGGAGACATTTTCCCTAATATCTCCAATTCTATACACTCTCCTGCAATCACAGTGCTATCATTAGATTCGTCTAAGTGAGAGAAATCTTTTGATACCTCATACATGGCTGTACAATGCATATTTCGTTTTTAAAAATTTTGAATTTGAGTGGTATTGGATAATTAGTTATAGTATACACATTTCCACTAATATCTCCAGTTCTATACATGCACTTGCAATGAAACGCCTATCATTAGATTTGTCTTTGTGAGAGGAATGTTTTGATAGCTCATACATAGCTGTACATAGCATATTTCTCTTTTAACAATTGAAATTCTAAGTGTTATTTAATTATCTCAAAATGACCTATTTTGGAGACATTTCCACTAATATCTCTAGTTCTATACATGCACCTGCAATGAAACACCTATCATTAGATTTGTCTTGGTGAGAGAAATCTTTTGATACCTCATACATACCTCTACGTAGCATATTTCTCTTTTAAAAATTTTTAATATGAGGGTTGTTGAATAATTAATTAGAGTATAGACATTTCCGCTAATATCTCCAGTTCTATACATTCCCCTGCAATGACAGTGCTATCATTAGATTTGTCTTGGTGAGAAGAATCTTTTGATAGCTCATACATAGCTGTACATAGCATATTTCTTTTTTAAAAATTTTGAATATGAGTGATGTTGAATAATTGATTAGAGTATAGACATTTCCACTAATATCTCCAGTTCTATACATGCCCCTGCAATGAAACGCCTATCATTAGATTTGTCTTGGTGAGAGGAATCTTTTGATATGCTACACATGCCTATAAAAAGCATGTCCTTGGTGATATCAAGAAAAAATCCACTAAAGGACCGGAGATATCAACTAAACGACCATATGTCATTAAGATTTTACCCCATTCTAACCGAAGTAAGGTGGGGTATTTAGGACGTTACCCTTAACACCAAAATCCACCAAAGGACCACAAATCCACTAAAGGACCACCAAATCCACTAAAGGACCAGGAAAATCCACAAAAGGACCAGCTGAATTATAGACACTTAAATACTATAAAGATTTTATCCATTTTCGACCAAAGTTGGGTGGAACTATTAGGACGTAGCCCTCAACACGTGACCACGCCCACATCCGGTTTCGAGTTATAGACAGTGAGATATGTGAAAAAACGCAAATTCTTATAGTCGAAAAATTTTTCAGAAAAATTTCTTAGAATATAAAATGTTTAAAATGACGTCACAAACTACATATGAAAATTTCACGGAAAAATATTTAATTGCTAATATTATGCACAACTTTTATTCCAGGTGTGGTGTAATGATAGATACGTTGACGAAATAGGTTCGAAAATATTTCGACTTCAGCCAAATTTCGCCAAATTTCGGTGGGGTGATTACAGCGTGGTCCAAAACATGTGACCAAGCCCACTTCCTTTTTCGAGTTTTTCACACTGAGATATGTGAAAAAACGCTTTTTTACATAGTTAAAAACGTTTTAAGGAAAATTTCTTATAATATAAAATGTTGCAAATTACATCAGAAAACACATATAAAAATTTCACATAAGTATATTAAATCCTTAATATTTAATCGAGTTTTTGAAAACGTTTTTAACTATGAAAATATACGTTTTTTCACATATCTCAGAGCGAAGAACTCGAAACCGGAAGTGGGCGTAGTCACATGTTAAAGACCACGCCCTAATTATCCCACCGAACTTTGGTTGAAAATGGATGAAATCTTGATGAAATATAATGTTTATAATCCTGCTAGTCCTTTTGTGGATTTTCCTGGTCCTTAAGTGGATTTGCTCGTCCTTTAGTGGATTTTTCTGGTCCTTTAGTGGATATGTATTTAAACACATATATCAGTCTAAAAAACTCGAAATACTATCAAACTCGGGCGGGGTAACTAGGGCGTGGTCCTAAACACGTGACCACTTCCACTTCCGGTTTCGAGTTTTTAAGACTGATATATGTGTCTAAATACATATCCACTAAAGGACCAGAAAAATCCACTAAAGGACCAGCAAATCCACCAAAGGACCAGAAAAATCCACAAAAGGACAACCTGTATTTTAGAGATTATATTTCATCAAGAATTCATCCATTTTCAACTAAAGTTGGGTGGGATAATTAGGGCGTGGTCGTTAACATGTGACAACGCCCACTTCCTGTTTCAAATTTTTCGTCCTGAGATATGTGAAAAAATGTATATTTTCATAGGTAAAAACGTTTTCAGAAAAAGTTCTTAGAATATAAAATGTTCCAAATCGCGTCCGAAAGTACATATAAAAATTTCACGGAAATATATTTAATTGCAAATATTTTCTGATATCTTTAATACTGATATATGTCTTTAAATACATAATCCACTCAAGGACCACCAAAATCTACTAAACGGCAATGTGTCGTTAACATTTTATCTGTTTTAAACTAAAGTTGGGTGGGGTAATTAGGGCGTAGACCTGAACATTTGAACACACCCACTTCCGGTTTCAAGTCTTTTATACTGATATATGTCGCTAAATACATAATCCACTCAAGGACCACTAAAATCGACTAAACTGCCATGTGTCGTTAAGATATTATCTGTTTTCAACCAAAGTTTGTTGGGGTAATTAGAGCGTAGACCTGAACATGTGAACACACCCACTTCCGGTTTGAAGTCTTTTATACTGATATATGCCGCTAAATACATAATCCACTTAAGGACCACGAAAATCCACTAAAGAACCGGAAATATCCACAAAAGGACCATGTTTCATTAAGATTTTATCCATTTTTAACCAAAGTGAGGCGGGGTAGTTAGGGCGTGGTCCTGAACATGTGAACACGCCCACTTCCGGTTTCAAGTCTTTTATACTGATATATGTCCCTAAATACATAATCTACTAAAGGACCAATAATCCACTAAAGGACCAGAAATATCCACTTAACAGCATTGTTTCGTTAAGAATTTATCCGTTTTCAACCAAAGTTGGGTGGAGTCATCAGGGCGTGGTCCTGAACACATGACGACACCCACTTCCGGTTTCAAGTTTTTACACTCCTACAATCGTAAATACATAATCCACTAAAGGACCACCAAAATCCACTGAAGGACAACCAAAATCCACTAAAGGACCAAGAAATCCACTAAAGGCCCACTGACCGGAGGTGGGCGTGGCCATAGGTGGGTGACCACACCCACATTCCCCCCCCGGAATATGGGTGGTCCTGGTAAAAACCCCCCTGAGATACACCCTTCCAAAGTTTTTAAAAAATCAAAAAAAAAACTTAATTTGCTTCTAACCGGAAGTGGGCGTGGCCAATGGTAGGTGACCACGCCCAACATACCCCACCCAAGTTTTGTCGAAATCCGTCGAAACCCCTCCGAGATACACTTGTCCGCAGTTTTTGGCGACGCCCACCCTAATACTAATCTATAGTAAAATAGGCAAGTGTATGGTAAAATTAAAAAAAATACTTTGAATCCTCGAAACCAGAAATAGGCGTGGTCATGGATAGATGACCACACCCTTATCACTCCTCCTGAGTTTCGTCGAAATCCGTTGAAAGCGCTGGCGGATAACTCAGTCCGCAGAAATTGCCACGCCCAACTTAAATTTTAATATAGGAAAAGCAAGAAAATAGAATAAAAAAAATAGGAGAGATACTTCTTTTTATCTAAATCCGAAGTGGGCGTGGCACATTTTGGGTTTCATCGAAACACGTCGAAACACCGAGCGGGTGGCTTCGTTTTAACACCCGGCCACGCCTTAAAAAAAATGACGTGAAAATTGTCTGATTTCAGCGGCAAATAAGTCACGCTTGCCGAAGAGCCACGCCCAAAGACACCATGCGGTAACAATCCTTAATCATCAATGACCACGCCCATATGGTGACCACGCCCAAAAAGTTGAACCACACCCTTGGGGAAGCCGAGAAACCACTGCACTAGAAGCCCAAGGCCAAAAATGGACATCCACTAAAGGCCCGGTCCTTTAGTGGATAATCCACTAAATACCCACCAAAGCCCTAGCCCTAACTAGGTGTCGCTCATCTCACGACTTTTATCGTTTGTTTTTTTGTTGTTGCTCATGCTGTGCTAATCGTTTTGGAATGAATACTTGTGTAGCATATTGCATGTGTTTTTCTTCATGAATTTGCGTTTTTATAAGCCTTTATAAAGTCAAAAGCTAGGTTAACCATTGCATTGATTTTTTTTGTAGCCATACTTTCCGATCGTTAATAGATGCCAAATCATTATAAGAAACAAATGCCACAAATCATTATAAGAACCGTCGGTTGATTCTGTCGGTTTATATGTAATAAGCTCTTGTCTAAGTTTAGATTGTTTCGTGCATTTACCTGCTTATGCAAAACGCAACAGTGGAAAGGCTAAGAACTTTCTTTTTTTGACTGGTATCTCACATCCATACAAATAATTTGATTAGATGTTATTGCATGATAATCATTCAATGTCCTCCTGATAAAAATCATCGTCGTCATCTTCATTGATTGCGGGATATTTCTGATTTTGGCAATCAGAACACGAGCATAGCTCTGTGCATTCCAAGTCTTCCTTCTTGCAGCCACACCTCTTGGTTTTGCAACCGGCTTTGCATTTGCAGCTAGCGGATTCCAAGATGTTATCCATCGCAGAAAGGCCGGATAACCATTTCACGCTAACTTTGCCATGTTCTTCCTCTTTCCAACCATAACTCAAAGTCAGGAGCTACGATCTGTCGACTCAGACAGCGGTGCCAAATGAATGAGACGTAGTTACAACGGTCGATATGCAAAGCAAGGGCATCTTTATTGGGAGGCAAACAATCTTCACCAAATTTTCCCTGTGTGAATAGGTTATAGCGCGCGTCATTCACGGTCTGGGCTTCCAAATCACCAAAAAGACAACATGTAAACTTGTCAAGTGTGTTGACTAGTTCATCACCAGCCTTTTCTGTGGATCCCATCTCTGAAAACGCATGCAGAAATTGTTCATTTGATCGAGCTAGCTTCAGGGCCTTTGCTTTCCCCTTTCCAAAAAACGAACTGGTATAATCGCAACCTAAATTGAAATAAATATAAAGTGTAATATGTTGACGATGATGTAAGAGTTGAGGCAACTTGCAATGAGTATACCTACCAGTATATGCATGGAGTCCAGGTAAAGCCAAACTAAGCTCAGGTGGTATTGAAGATGAAATCACATCAAGCGATATTATTCTACTGTGTTCACCAGAACCAGTGTAAAAGAATATAGATGTTTCTCGAAGAAAAATCTTTGAGTACAGTCCCAAAACAAAGACGTCTGTGTCTGGCGACTTGATGAAAATGGTTTCGTGACCACAACTTGCTGCATGTGCCGCATGGAGCATCAACCTCGTGTCAGCTTCTTCGTGATCGCAGCTCGATAAATCGATGACTTCATCATGGTGTAAAATCTCAGCTGTGCTCGACAATTTGTGCACTTGGATCCATTCTCAAAAGGGTTGATCATCTCGTTGATTATCTTAATCACTTCTTTCACTTGTTCTTCATCAGCCTTAATTCTAGACGGATCAGTATCTTTTCTAGCTCTTTAATAAAGAAGAATACATGAAATTAGTCAAACAATCATGAACAAAGCACAATACATTAAAACAAGTGAAGCACAATAGTTTAATATACTTTATACCTTGTCATCATCTCGATACTAGCCATATTCTTGCATTGCTTTGCTATCGCAACCCTTTGAGGTTGTGCTAGGATCCAACGTTTGAGAGCAGAACGATTTTGAGAAATACCAACAACACCACCTTTGGTTTTCGACTCACGGTTGAATGTTTGCTCAATGGTCTGATCACAGGCAGTCGATGAAAACCCATATTTACTTTGCCTTTGAACGGTCCAATTGTGAGTAATACTGTAAATGGCACATAAATCAAAGAAATGGCGAAAAATTAGTAACCATCACAGAGCAAAGCAACAGTGTAAAGTGAATTTGTGATTGATACCAGTTGTGAGAGACAACAAACAATTCCAAACTGTTTTCAAAATCATAGCACCTTAAAGCTAACCTGGGTGTGTAAAATCCAAAAGATTCATTTCTAACCAATATGCAGATAGATATCGTTGGTAGTTTACACGATCATAGGCGAAAAACCAAGGTAACATTGATCGTATGGATGACAAATGCAAATCCCAATCATTAGCTCTTGTTCCACGGAGAAATAAAAGCAACAACTGAACCATCTCGATGAAGGATGACCAAAACGAAAAGACAAGATCATTTTCACACCTCTCTTCGACATATGCTGAATACTGATTGTAAACATCCTGCCTTTGCACAGCAATACCAGCAGCGATATGCGTTTGACCCTTTCCACTCTTCGTCTCTTCATTGTAGTCTTGATTGTCAAAAACCAAGACTGTAGGCTGATTCTTAATCATATCTCTTGTAGCGAGAGATTGCTTGTTAGATTGAACGGTTGCTAAAGCTGTTTCATAGCGAATTACTGTGTCGTAAGATGCGCAGTGGCCAAAAGAATTCAAAACATTGATGACTTTGGCAGATCCAGTCAATTGCCTAATCAAGATACCAAGTGACAATGACTTTGGAGTTTGTTTTTGTCCTCTAGATGACAAATATACTAAATCCTGGACGATTGAATCAATTTTACATTCATAACTCTCAGCAACTGAGCCCCTTAAAGATTCAGATGATGGTTCTTGCGACAGACCAAGCATCCAGCAGAAGAAATTGAACAGTTCAGATGGAACAGTTTGAATAACGTTTTCTCTGTTGAAATCATCTGCAGTCGGAGGCCAACAAGTATGGAAGACAGGAACATCCTTGATGATATTCTTTAAAACATAAGCTGCTCTGTATAATTTGATATGATTACTTTCTTCAACATACCGCGTAGAATTACCAGCGCTGTACCTCTCTTCTTCAACATTGGAATAGTCATCTTCATCCTCAGAGCTCTCTTCCTCGGACATCATCAAATGCTCTGCTAGAGAACCTGCAGAAAGATCCTCAGAAAAACAATCGTGCTTCTGTTTCTTCTCCCTGGAATATGGAAAACGAGATGCAGATGGCTCTTCTGAAGACGGTCCTTCAGGTTACAAGCTTTGTACCTTGAACCTTCTTCACCTTCTTGGTCCCCACACTTATCGATATAGTTCCGAAAAATATTTACCAACTTCATCAGAAAGAAAATCTCACCATTCTTGCATATTCGTTCATCAATTATTTCCTTGCAGAATAATTTGTAGTAGGTGTCGTAGACAGAATCCATCGATTTGTCAACGTCTGGCTTAGAAAGAAAACGAGTGTAATTCTTGTAGCACGTCCTATGATAGCACACTTCAATTGCCACACAGTCCTTATCTTTAATATGAATCAGAATACTCTCATCTTTTTTTTTCACTGCTGCTTCTCGCAATTTTCCAGCATCAATTGTTTCGCATTGTGTTAACCCCTGAAGCACTCTCTTTCTCGATTTCTGAAAGAAAGAACCCCGTGACTTTTCCACCGATAGCCTGTCAGTCTATTACTCACTGCAAATATTCGTTTAACTTTGCTATAAAATTTAGGGCTTCTAAAAGCTGGTACTATTTAAGGCCGTAGCTAGAAGCTTAATTTGGGTGGGATGTATATTCATGTATATATTCGTCTTATGCTCGAATGATTTCTTTAGTACGCTATTGTTCCTACAGTATATAAACATGAATATATGAATATACACCCCCTCAATTAAGGGGTCTAGCTACAGTCCAGGCGCTATTTAACAATTAGATTATGAGCCCGAGATTTTTAAATTTGTGAAGTGATAGTTGATAATCGAGCGTGAAGCCCGAGTCAACAGTCACCCCATTGTATTCGAGAGGGTAACTTAATTGTTTCAGTTGAGGGTGAAATATTCCAAAATATGCTAAAGTGCACTAAAGAATGGATAGCGACTAGAGTAGCCAATCAAATTACATATTTGCTGCAGTATACTGTATAACTCTACTAAAAAGATATAAAGTTTAGCTTACAAATTGTTTTTTCCGATTTTAAATGATTTCGAAAAAAAAAACGGCAACGCAAAAACGTTTTTAGATCAAATAGTCATTCATTTTCATATGCAATAAATATGATAGTCATATAAAAGTTGAAAACAGATTAATTTTACCTTGTCGTTGTAAAAAAGGTCTTTCTTTTTGCATATGATGCATATTTTAGGTAAAATTCCAGCAGTTCTAGCTCTCGATGAAGACGAAGAATCGGCACTTTTTTCTCTACGTCGGGACTTTCGTGGTGGTTCAACTGCCAAACCTACTTTTTGAGTTTTTTCATTACAACATTTTTTCGCAACGCGTTTTTTAGCTTGTTCGATTAACCGTTTATTTGTGAAACTTTGGTAACACTTACGATGGTAAAACCACCTTGTAGGCAGTATTTCGACGCTGTCTTCAGCAATCTGCTGATCTTCGTCACTCAAAAAGCCGAAACTTTGCTCGCTTATACTTTTCGCTTCGCCATCTAAAACTGCCCAACGTTTTCTACATTCTATAATTTTACGTAAGGATGCTTTTGTTGCCTTAATTAATATTTCATCGATTTCAGAAACAGTAGAAAAATGAATAAAACATTTGCATTCACTTGCAGACATTGTAATCTGAGCCACAGTGACTTTTTATGTTGCTTCGTCGTACGCGCGAGGAGCACACGTTGCCCTGAAATGCGTGAAAAGATGGCGACGATGTAATGTAAACAATACAAATATGGAAGCCAATTTTTGGAAAAACTGCAGGTGTTAACGCTAACAACATTTTGTTTTTCGACTTTATATCCACTCAACAAATATTTATAATCATCAAATTGTTGCCCCTGAGTGAGGGAAACGAAAAGTCAAAATCTGGTGAGTGGCTGATGGCCTAAGGGTTTATATCTTAAAAGGTGATACTTGCAGTAAAGACCAAAATTTGGACCTTTGGGATTAGGAGAATATGTTGGAAATATTATTGGTATAACATTCTCTGGCAAATTTGTCAGTTCATTGTTAACAACTTTGTATGTTGTAGCAAATTGAACAAAGTTCATGTTCATAAAATCTTGTGAACTCTCATATTGCTAACAATTAGCATACACATCAAGAAGTGAATAATCAGTGCATGATTCACCCTCCTCAATACTTGCTGTATCATGTACTCTATGTGAACCATTTAGACTTACCGGTATCACTTTAAATGATGAGCTATGTAGTTTTAAAGACAACAAATGGTGCATTGTTTCTTGAGCTGCATAATCTCTTTCACCAAGAGATTTCATAACTACCTTTTTAATAGCTCTGCGAGGGTCAGTATTACCCTCAACGTTTTGCACAATAGAATTAAATGCTTGTTTCAATAATGGTGACCTTGGTTCACCTTTATCTGCATATTTTGTGAGATATTCAACACAAGCATAGTGATCAATAACAACTTGTATATCACAGTTAGCCCTCCATTCTTGGAGCTGAAGTTGTTGGTGGTTATTTAGCCTAGAGTCATTGCGTTTTGTCACAATTTTAGCTCTATAATGCTCATTATCACCTGAAGCATTTATTTTTTCAAATTCTAATTTTGTCTTAGGACAATTATCAAAAGGAAAAATGAAATCTACATTTCATATCAGTTTCATTTGTCTTTTTTCTAAGACAATAGTTTGTGCTACAACGAGTGTGTCGTTGAACCATATTTAACAGATCTACATAATCTGATTGTTTTTCATGTTCTGGCATGTCATTATGAGATCTCTGACATGGATGGGTTTCAGGTCTTATCCACATATCCTCGTCTGGTGGATTTGGATTGACAGTTGATAACAACCAATCAACATATTGACACACTGTATCAGCTGCTTTCTGACCAGATTCAATATCCTGGTCAAGTTCTGTTGTATCAGAACAAACATTCTCATCTTTAAATTTTTGAGCCAAGAAACCTTTCAAAGCAGTCAGAGTAAGTTGACACAAACCTGGGTCATTGTTTAATTTAGCAGTGCCATGACAATGGATGCTACCTCTACCTTGGTATTCGTATTTAAACCAGTGCCATTTTGCACCAAGTGTATCGTAAAGTTAGTGTTTTACAAAGCTTTCTAATCTTTGAGTAAAAAACCAATCTACAACATGGGGATTGTTAATTACATTTTGCCGTCTATAGAGCATGTATGTAACTCAGGCCAATGCATATCTGCAGAGGAAAAAGTGAAAAATAGTGTTGGTGCTCCAACACTAGTTGTTATGGCTTTGAGTTCTTCTCTTACTTTATTCCAGTAGGCATTAGTACCGGCATTTGTTTTAGAAATATCCCACTTTGCTGTAAGATTCGTTTCCTCTGAATCATGTTAAAAGCCCAGTAAGAAAATCTGGGATGGCTGGCAAAACAATAAACCCATTTACCATCAATAATTTCAGCAAATTTTAAAAGATGCTTTATTCGTTCCTGAAGAGGGATATCTCTGAGAATCTTTCCATCAGGAAATAATGTTGGGAAAGCCATTGTGGCCAAATATCAGTAGGAGGGCCTACATTAGGTGAACAATTATAATCTGAGACTATATCATCATCAGTCTCAATAGTCATAAGATCTGGTGGTACACCATTTTCAGGTAAGGAACTTAATGTATCTTCATTAATTGTCAGCTCAGAATAATGTGGGTTATTATTTATAAGCCAAACTAATGCATTTTGCACCTTTTGTTTTCGAACTTTCACATCTCTGAATGTGCTTTTTCTACATTACATTTACGTTATATCCAGTTGAGACAACAATGAAACAAGTTACATTTACAAACAAGTTACAACAAAGAAACAAGTTTTGAAATAGATCACGGAACATCTTATCGCTGCAGTACAAATTAGAAAGTAGCGTAACATTTGTGTATACAAATTCGGTTCCGCAATTTGGATCGATAAACAGTGGACATTGGAAAACGTATGAACAGCGTTGTAACATAGTTAACCATGTGATGGATAACATCACATGACAGTCGAACAGGTGTAGAAGTAGTGTGTATGCGAGCAAGAGGGATATAGAATGTTGATATTAAAAACTATATCTAAGCACAATATACCAAGCTATGGAGTATATTACAATTGGCGACAAGTACATGTAGATATATGCCAACTCATGAGCGTAGAACAAGAAAACATACAACCAGTCTCGATGGTTACAACTCTCGATTTGAAACCACCACACCCGTTTGATGCGGAGGGTGACACTTCCTCACTAGTCCAATGCTGGAAAGAATGGCGACGTCCAACATCAAAGACGAAGCACAGAAACGTGCAGTGTTACTGTATGTAGCGGGTCCATTGGTTCACAAAATATTCAAAACACTACAAAATACAGAACGGTGTAGTAACTATTAGATATTCACTAACACTAGAGTTATTAACATAACATTAGGATTGGGAATAAATAATTAGCGTATTATGTAAGCAAACGAACAACAGTAAGTCAGAGTAAAATCGAAAGCGGAAGTCCGAAAAACGGAAGTCCAAATTGTCCTGGAAAAGAATTTGCGCAACTTAACCACTTTGTACACGCAAGGGACTGTTCTGTTACAAAGGTCTGCCATTTGGTTTGTTGTGTGCCTCTGAAGTATTCCAAATGCATGCAATACAGCAAGCGCTCCAGGGATTAAATGTGGTAAGAAATATGGCTAGTTGTGAAAAAGCTTACATTAAATCTCGAAAAATATACAGTATATACAGTATACACAGTATATACAGTGTATATATACAGTATATATATATATATATACAGTATATATATACAGTATATATATATACAGTTATATACAAGTTGATGTTATTTGAATTGCTAATTTAGAGTAACATAAATGCCAGGTAATTCGATGTGATCATTACTGGCATTGGTGGCCCTTTGGGAATGCCATGCTTCAAGGAACAAACGTTGTCGATAATTGTTTGGTTTGTCTATAATCTTGGGGTTTTTTTAAATCTATACTGTGTCAATTGTCATCCTGCTTGCCGACAAAGGTCGATGTGTGGTCGTCATGGATACAGCCGAATACAAGGAGAAGATAGAAGCATTACTGAGTGATTAATCAACTTATATCAAAATAACCGATAGACGAAGAAATCCTACATCACATGTTAAAAAAGACCTCAATAAACTTCTCCAAGATAGAAGCAACCCAGTGAACATGACTCTAATAAACCCCAACTTCCTGATAGACTTTATTGCCACCTTCACAGCACGGATGCATTACCTGCAGCATTCTATGGTTTACCCAAAATCCACAAACCTGAAATACCTCTTCGCCCAATGACCAGTTGTATCAGTTTTGCCACATACAACCTCTCCAGTCACCTGGTACATATCTTATCACCGCTTCAGACCCGAAAATTTTCCGTAGTAAAGAATAGTTCGGAGTTCTTGAGCAAAATTGCCAAACACCCTATACCAGACGATGCAGTAATGGTATCCTTCGATGTTGTCTCATTGTTTACGTCAATCCCAGTTGAACTTGCATTATCTGTTGTTCAAAGAAGATTAGATGACGATAAAGGTCTTCAAGATCGGACAGACATCTCCCTTATAAACATCTTAAAATTACTCAAGTTTGTCCTCAAAAACACATATCAACAAATATTTGGTTGTGCCATGGACTCCCCCATTAGTGCCACCGTGGCGAATATAATCATGGCACACATTGAAGATCAGGCCATTACATCAGCAGCGCACCCTTCTATATGGTGGTTTCGCTTTGTAGACGATAGCCACACAGGCCTACATAAAGACCATGTACAAGAATTCCACGACCACTTGAATTCAATCAACCCACACATACAGTTCACAATTGAGATGGAGCAAGACAACAAACTTGCTTTCCTGGATACCATCACACACTGCAAAGATGGACACTTACAAAACAACCCACACAGACAAGTACCTAGATTTCAATTCCCACCACCCGGCCACCCACAAACGTTCCGTTGTCAACACTTTATTAGACCGTGCAGACAACATTCCGTCTACAAGAAATGGCAAACGCAAAGAGAGAAAACACGTCATGAAAGTACTACAAAGTAATGGATATTCCACCAAATTCATCAAAAATTGTGATACTATGCGTAAATGTTCAAAAGATCGAACCAACAGTGAGAATGATTCTGCAGGCCTAGTTGTATTACCCTACATCCAAAGAGTTTCAGAACGCATTGCCAGAGTACTTAGACACAAAAATCTCAAAGTTGGCTATAAACCCATTAGGACCTTGAACAACTGCTTTCCAAAACCCAAAGACAAACCAAATATTATGCAGTCCAGGGAAGTGATATACCAAATCAACTGTCAGAATTGTGAATTTGTGTACATTGGACAGACTGAACGTGCACTCCGGACCCGGCTCAAAGAACATCAACGAGCCATCATTAAACAGGATAAAAATTCTAAATTAGCCCAACGCGCAACTGTACACAAACACAGTATAGATTTAAAAAACCCCAAGATTATAGACAAAGCAAACAATTATCGACAATGTTTGTTCCTTGAAGCATGGCATTCCCAAAGGGCCACCAATGCCGGTAATGATCACATTGAATTACCTGGCATTTATGTTACTCTAAATTAGCAATTCAAATAACATCAACTTGTATATAACTAGTATATTTTTAACACCATTTCAACCGACGAAGGTCTTAGATTTTTGACCGAAACATCTTTTAACTAGTAAATAAACGTTGTTTTACGTTTTTATAGCCAGTGTCAACCCTTTTATCTTATAAATATGACTACTCCTGGCTGCAATTTTGGTATTTTTAAATATACATATATATATATATATATATATATATACATATTCATAGAAGGCGATTTGCTTTCTTCATGATCAGGCGTACTTCGATTGCTAGAACACAAAGAAAACTATAGGATAGGACACAATCCAACAGAGGTACAGATCATTTGGCTCACGGCTCACCCCCTGGGATCTTGAGTTGAGACCCAAGTTACGCCCATAGACGTTAATATTGAAATCCTGTATGGGATTTGTCCACACTGGAGGGATTTCATAAAAAAAGTATGTGACACCAACTTTTAAAAATAGATTGTTGCTATCCAGCGTCCAGTGTGAAATAATAATTTTCTTTCCATTGCAGTTCATGGCCAGGAACTGTGGAATGTTGCAACAAGGAATTCGAAAAAAAAAAAAATCTTTGGCATACACAAAAAAACCACGTATGTAAACTAGTAGAGTATCAGGTTAAACATGACTCAAAATCAATTATATGAAGTGAGACCAGTTAACAAATTACAACCAAACGCAGAACACGAATGGGATAAATTTCCACTGAGATTGTTTTCAGTTTAATGACTACATTTTAACACCTTCGTCTACCTTACTTACCCTATTGGATGGTTAGGTGTTAGCTCTGTCGTTCGTGGGAGGGATGGCTTGGAACAAGTACTGTTACTTGGAGCCAGGTTTGAGATCCCTCCGGCATCTTAAGCTGGACACCCCAGCCCCTTCCCCCTCGAGAGCTAACCCTTCACACCAAAGACAAACGAATGGAGGGAGTAAGCAAAGGACAGAGAAAAAGAAATTTACTAATCGCGATTTGTCACAAGCTGTTGCTGTCGACGTTATTGCTTGTTCCCAGATGGGTTGTTAATGCCCTCTACGGGCTCTGCTTAGCGCCTTGCCGCTTGCCCCTTCCCTTCGGTCACGTGGTTTGCCAGACGTCACGACCCAACATCAGTAACCGGTTTCCTCGATGTTAACCTTGCTTATTGCATAACCCTATTAAAATTTACAGAAATGACAAAAATACTTTTTGCAAACTAGGGAAAGGCTTGAAGAATATTTCATGAAGAAAAACTAAAATTCTTGAAATAACGTTTTAATCAGTGAATATATACAATAAATCACTACTAAATAAATGGGCACCCCTTGGAGTTTACACTGTGACTGACTGCATGACTTTATGACTGACTGACTGATGTGAATTTTCGCCATGAGCCACAATACTGCAAGTTTTAAATAAACTTTGCACTAAAAACAATTATATGACATAGAGTTAGTCCCTTTCATATCGACATCAGCATGTTGTTGATGAGGGACCTGGAGCAAAACTATTTGTGTAAAAATGCTCTCTTCAATAGTCACTAATTTTTTTGAAATTAAATGTTTTATTTGGTATGTTTTATTTTTAGATATCTCGGAAATATTATCTGTTCTTCGCACGTTCTGCATTATTTACTAGAAGTGAATTATGTTCTTTAAATTGTTACCTTTCAAAGCCGCTGAAATCTGAAGAGAAAATGAGC
Organism: Dendronephthya gigantea; assembly: GCF_004324835.1. Classification (NCBI taxonomy): domain Eukaryota; kingdom Metazoa; phylum Cnidaria; class Anthozoa; order Malacalcyonacea; family Nephtheidae; genus Dendronephthya; species Dendronephthya gigantea. The sequence goes on along the minus strand of NW_021163056.1, from coordinate 55,432 downwards.
TTATTTTGATTCACTGACACATACATACCATCGAATGAAGCCATTAGAGCTTTAATATTGAAATAACGTAGAGGAAATAATTTGCTGATGTGCTTTGGACGATCTAAAAAATTTTTTGCGGGCATTGAGTTATATTAGCCAGTAAAACTTACAAAGAATGGTGATCAACATACTGGATGCAAAAATCCATCATTGCATTCACATCCCCAATTGCCCTATGACGACCTAAAGAAACAGAAGAAACTGTACTTTACTTGGGTTATTGACACTATGATGAATAGGTGCATGTGTGCAGACACACAATTTTTCGTTGTTTTCCCAAAAAGTGTTTCTAGGCAGTGGCACGTAGCTGGCTACGAAGATACATCCACATATACATATACATATAAGGGTGTATATGACTATAATATATACGAGTATAATATATAATAGTGTATAATAAAAGACCCACATTTCGAACACGAAGGGAACATTTTTTCCACATGTTGGCAGCCGTCTTGCTCATACATGTCAAGTCTGCATCTGGCAAGTTCTCTTTGATTTGACTCTATCCATATTTGATTATAAATTATATTAATAGCCCACTTGCGAGTTGCGTGAAATATAGGAGAATGGTACCGAAACTCAAAATGAAAATGAGGCTGCATGCGATATGCAAAATTTAAGAATTAAAAAACAAGCTATCGGAGTATTATCATAGGCAGCCCAATGGTTTTATTTGATTTAAAAATGCACACTTTGATGAAATTCACACATATGTCATTTATTTACATGCTCATATACTTAAATCCTGTCACTTACAACGGGCGACTTGCGTGTCTGACAAGGCAATATAGGTAGCTATTATATATATAATATATCCTAAGGTAGGCAACTTCAATCACAATATTCACGTCGACACATGCAAACAATCTGAAAATACTTCAATTCATCCCTAACACTAAGCTAAAATAGCAAGAGAAATTAAATATACGATCATTTTACTATACACTGACTCTATTTTAATAATTAAAATAAGTTATGGAAGCGAAAAAAATGTGAAAAGTTTTTGATATTTTACTCATTTTTTGAATGGGCTGATTATGCTGGACCCGCGCTGTTAACTTTTAAGAATGTTTGAAAATGACGAGTTTGCAACCTGATTGGCTGTTTTTGTTCTCGCTGTTGTGACAGCCAATCAGATTACAAACTTGTCATTTTCAAACGTTCTTAAAAGTTAACAGCGCGGTCCAGCATCGGTTCATTGAAAAAATAAGTAAAATATCAAAAACCTTTTGGCATTTTTCTCACTTCCATAACTTATTTTAATTATTAAAATATAATAGTCAGTGTATAGTAAAATTATTGTAGATTTAATTTCTCTTGTTATTTTAGCTTAGTTTTAGGGATAAATTGAAGTATTTTCGGATTGTTTGCATGTGTCAATGTGAATATTGTGATTGAAGTTGCCTACCTTAGGATATATTATATATATAATAGCTACCTACATTGCCTTGTCAGACATGCAAGTCGTCCGTTGTAAGTAACAGGATTTAAGTATATTAGCATGTAAACAAATGACATATGTGTGAATTTCATCAAAGTGTACATTTTTAAATCAAATAAAACCATTTGCCATTGAGCTGCCTATGATAATTCTCCAATTCCTTGTTTTTTAATTTTTAAATTTGCACACAGCCTCGTTTTCATTTTGAGTTTCGGTACCATTCTCCTACATTTCACGCAACTCGCAAGTGGGCTATTAGAATATCACATATCATTCACTACATGCATAAAAATCTCACATGTTTGATCACACTTGATAACATGCTTGAACATGCTTGTGCTGGCCTGCTTGAACAATGTTGATATCATGCTTGATAGTTCATCAACTTTGTTCATGCTTGATATCATGCTTGATGAAGTTTGACATCATGCTTGTTCAAGTATGATGTCCCACGCTTGATCAAGCATGATGATGCATCAAGCATGAACAGAAATGATATCAATATTTACCTGGCCAACTCAAGGCTGTTCAATCCTGTTATGAACAGCATTGAACAGGCTGTGAGATTTTTGCGTTTGTATTTATTCATTGTCTTCCTCGCTCGGCGATGGATTGACAGAGGTTCTAAAGTCACTCAGAATCCTGTTCATTCAAACAGCGTTTGTTTTGAAATAGTAACATTATAAATATTTAATCTTTGCAAGATATATTGTAACGCATTGTGTATGCAATCACCATGTGTTGTGCGGTCTGTTGATGTACTTTATAAAGTAAAAGATATTATTTAGATATTTACGACTCAGCTCGACTTACCGCAACGTTTCGATAAAATATGTGATGCCCAGAGAACTTAGAGCTTTTCTGACCTGCAACGTTAGCCATGTCCGTGGATTTCAAAAGTATTTCTAGAGATTTAAGTTATCTACCGAAGACACCAAATCCAAAAAATAATCTGAAATCTGAATACTGTGCGGCGCGCGTCATGCGAGTAGAGTGGACCTGAGAAAATGATGTGTCTGACCATTAATGTGTCTGACTGTCTACGGAAAAAAAGTTTGCAGTGCCTCTGTGCAATCTGAACAATCTTAACTTTACAACTTTTTCGTGAGCAGATTGCTGTTTCTTACTTTTATTCCTGAAAAAATTGAGTCTTTTACAGGATGATAGTGTTCATGAACTTACAGTACTGCCAAGAAATAACTTGGAGAAACCACATCTGACGAGGATATTTGCGTCTACACAAAACTGGCATTAGCACCTACCTCTCTTTAATTTCATCCAAGGTCTCCTGAATTTTTTTCAAAGGAAAATCCAATGTAGATTTGTAGGTTGTAAATTGCTTCAAATGCATCACTACCCTGTGAAAAATGGGGGGAAATCATTCAAATTATCGGTTACTGGACACTAATCGGCCCATTATGTCATAAGTGGGAAATGACACATTGCTGGAGAAACTGTTAAGAATTTTGACAATACATATGTTTCACCAGTTTCAAAAAAATGCACAGACCAAGTGTTACCTTTCACAGCCGCTGAAATCTGAAGAGAAAATTTAGAAAAATGATTGGCTTTCAATTTCACCACATAAAGCCTTGCAAATCACAGACAATCACTTACTGTGGCTGGCCAGTGAGGGTGGCCCCTCATTTTGGCCCAAATAAGATCCCCAACTGTGACACTTCCTTTTTGAACATAAAATAGAGATAAATGCATCAGCAATACTTCGTCTCGAAGGCGAATGTTTAAGCTTGAATTTGGGTTTGACAATAAATGATCCCAAAATTCGCTCGGGTAAGATTTCCTATGCATCAAAGTTGTACGGTGGAATCTCATGAAGAGCGTCTATTGTGGGATCAATGGGGGCAATAGGGGAAAGGGGCAAGCTAAAGCGATAGGAAGACATGAAGTCCCTAGTATCACAAGGGATACAATGTCATTGTAGTGGATTTAATATACATACTCATATTAGGAATGTAGTGTAGTTAATATACATTCACATATATATACCTATACTAGTGTAATACAAAAAACGAACGAGTACACGTCTCGGTTTTGAATCTCAGTCATGTTTTACACCACACAAAATACCAAGATACAGTTTTGCAAGCAAATATATTAAAAACTTACTTACCAACTTTGCCATGATGCAGGTCAATCTGGAAAAAACCAGCCAAATAAATCAAATGGAAAAATACATTGTTGCAACAGCATGTAAAATTTTGGCATTAAAACAGCAGATTTAGCATCATTAATAATTACTAGAATAAACGCCGCAGATGAGGAAAAATATTATTAAACGCCACCCTCAAACAAACGCCCTCATCCGTACACAGTTCATGGAATATACATGGCTTGGAGACTAAATAAAAGTATAATACAACTCATTAACTATGCATTATCAAAGTGCTACTAAAACGAAATTTTGGGTACCTTTTTTTTTTCTTTATCGGATAATTCAAACTTTCCTGATCAATTTGGTATATCATCTTTTATCAAAATTGAATAATGGGAACACGAATAGATTTTGCCTCAAAGTTAGTGTTTTGATAGATGCGCTGAATATATTCATGAATAAACATGAGTTTATCAAGCAGTGAGAGCGAACAGAGTTTCGAAAGCGAGAAATCTGACGCTGAAAATGAAAATTTGCGTTCGGATTCCGGCGATGAGGATACACTAGTTGTAAACTCGGTTGTGAATCCGTACGAAAACGAGCCTTTGGCAAAGGACGCCAAGGAGAATTTCGTGTCTGTCGAAGACGACGCAGATGGCATCGACCCTTGGATGTTGGAAGCGAGATTCGAAGGAACAGCTCAATTGGAAGAATGGTAAGTTATCAAATTGAAGTTTTTTCTCTTATTTTGTTGTGAAATAAATTAGTACTTCTTGTTTTATAGGTGCGCATGTAGCTTGTGTCGAATGGAAATGCTTACAGATGCTATGAATACCAATGTTGTATAGAGGTAGGGCCTGCTTTGCATCAACTGGTGTTCGATGGCAGCATTGAAAAAATAAGCTGTGTCACCCTTAATGAGGAATATATGCTGATGACCCATCCAACAGTCTTGAAAAATGTTGGCCCACTTTTGAGAGACAAAGATGGAAGGTCATACAAGTGCCGTGGGATCCATGAAAATGAGTAAGTCAATTTGACTCGGTCAATTTGACTCGGTCAAAATAGGTACTTTTTGATAAGTGGATATTTTTTATAGATACTTAAGAGCAGTTGCATACCGGTGGATTATTCGATGGCTGTGTGGATGCCTTCGTTGGGAAAATTCTAGACCTTTACCTGCATGCATCTACACAGACATTAGAAAGAGATTTCCACTAGGAAATCCCAATGAATTTGCTGGCTACAAGTCTGCACAGCAAAGAAACTAATGAAAGTATGAAACATTAAACACATAATTATGTTATTTATCTTACACTGTAGTAGTATTTACAATTATATTTGCATAGAAAGGTTGCTTTTAAGACTGGTTGTCAGTTGATCCTTGTGAACATTGACTTTTTAAATGACCCCTCATAGGCTGTCCACATTTTCTGCAGCAAGGAGTTTTCCTCGTTTTAGTGGGAACTGTTGAAGCAGCTTCTTTTTCTAGAGCCAAAGCTCTACCTTGCATCGCATCTTGTTCTTGATCTGCAAATATAAGGTTAACAATTTATTTTGTGTTATCCACGCTTGTTGTATATGTTTGCATGAACAACCTACATGAAGGAAACAATGGAGTTGAAGGAAGTTGCTTTCTATCCAACTGGCGTTTGATTGCTTCAGTTTTGGACAGTCGACCTGGGAAACTTGTATTCAAGGCTTCTGGGATGTTTTCCTTATATTTCTTTGTCACCTTGTCCAGGGTTTCCTCAGAACTAAACATCACAACCATTTTTATTTCATTAACATAGTCTGGAAAGATAATATCAAAGTACTTTGGTCAAACCTGGGGTTGGTTATAGATTCCTCTTCACATTGCTCAGCATCACCACACTTACTATATGATGGAGCTGAAGAAACTGTTCTCACAACTTCTTCCCCAAATTTAAATTTCGGGTATGTCATAGACATAGACATAGACATAGATACTTTATTATAGCTCCCTAAAAAGGGCTCTTCCGCTACAATTAACAAATACAATACAATATATAATATCTAATATAGTATATATATGGTTATAATCATCCTAACTAACTAGTTAAAAACAATTAACCCAATAAGTTCTTTCTGAGTTCATTTCGAAGTCTTTTCTTAAAGATTTTTGTGTTCTCAATTTCCTTAATATCGCGAGGCAAATCGTTATACAGTTTTGCCCCTCTATAGGAAAACATTCTTTGCCCAGTAGCAAGCCTACATTTTGGCAAATTCAAGTCATTACAATGTCTAGTTGATCTTTTATGTATAGCAGAACGAAGCATAAATTTATCGGATAAATATGCTGGTACTCCGCCATGGAGGCATTTATGGACCATAACGGCATCATTTAAGAACAGCGTGTCTTTCACATTAAGCCATTTCAAAGACTGTATGCCCTCAGAAATATGATCATATTTCCTGAGCCCCAGGACAATCCTTGCAGCAAAATTCTGTACTAACTGCAGCTTCTTGACATTTTGTTTTGATGTATTGCACCATATAGTTGAGCAATTAAATAACTTACTGAAAACAAATACCTCCAGTAATAAAATAATAGTTTTTCTATCTAGCAAATGTTTGATTCGATTAATTCTCGATAGTTTAAACATACAATTTGAAACTAATTCCTTAGTGTTTTCATGATAGGTAAGGTAAGAGTCAATACTAACGCCTAAGTCTCTAGCCACGGGAACAGGATTTACCACCTCCCCTAATATTTTAATTGGTGGTATTGGTGGTAGGTTACGAATCAATTGCGGGACCCCGATCACTAAAACCTTCGTCTTTCCCGGATTTATCAGCAGTGAGTTTGCACAGCACCATTTCGATATCTCATTTAAATCTTTATTCAAATCAGATATAGCATTGCTAAGGTCACATGGTGGAAAAGCGATGAGGGTCTTTGTATCATCGACATAACCCATAGATTTGCAGTTACTAGGAACTGACAGGATCCCGTTTACGTATATCGTAAATAAAAGTGGTCCCAAAATGGAACCCTGTGGTACACCCACCAACAGAGGCAAAGGCGTAGAAAGAGTATCTTGTATTTTCACGACCTGTGTACGCATAGATAAATAGCTTTCAAACCAGGCTATCGCCGAGTCACCTACGCCTGCTTTACGTAACTTGGACAACATCAGATCATGGCGAATACTATCAAACGCTTTGGACATGTCTAAGAGCACAACAATTGACACTTGTTTCATGTCCATATTCTTTAGAATTTCATCAGTAAAGTAGAGAAGTCCTGTTTCCGTGGAGTGCATTTTTCGATTTCCTGATTGAAATCGATTAATTATTCCGTTTGAATCTAAATGTTCAGTAAATTGCATATGTGCTGATCGCTCAATAACTTTAGACATTATAATACGGTGTTCCATTTTTGGTTGTTTTCGGTTGGCGGTTAAGGTTTTCATTGAAATGAAGTACTGCTAGGGTGTGTCTAAATGGAGCAAATCAGTTACATTATAATTAAAAGTTACAAGTGAAACAGGAAAGATATTGTATAGATTTAACAATAATTCTTTTACCTGCAGTAGGTGCCAAGCCATGAAAAGTGGGTCATCTTTAGATGCCAGCCATTTAATGTTGAATGAAAACCTTCTAGGCAGCTGGTTTGTGCTTCAGAGGATAGTCGTCTAACATCCTTTAGCATTGTTTTTTTTAGCAAAATGGAGGAAAGCTGCTGGAAGGCTTTTGTTCCTGCAGATGAAATAAACAAATGCATAGAAAGAATAGAAGGTACAAAACTATCTAAAAGTTAATACATACCATTTTGAATCCAAAGACGATCATCAAGTTCGTCAGGAGCACAATGTGGAAACAACTCATCAGGGTGATTTTCATGCTTGTTTGTAATATGCCTGACAATGGATTTCCATTTCGCTACAATCATATCCCCATATCCCATCTTTGTAGACATAGCGCTCCAATACAAATGGGTACGGATACCTTTCATCAACAATGCCAACAACTCACATCCTTTTTCTTTGTTAGCTTTCAAGATCTTTTTGGAAAGTCCTTTGGAAACATGCCACAAGTCATTGAAGTGTTGGGTTTTCTTTTCAGTAGTTCTGATCCACTTTGCGATCCCTTTATGCCGATCACTGATAAATATTGGAATTTTCAGTCCATTATCCTTCAGAAATTGGAAGCACCGTTGAGCTCCATCCAATTCCATGGCATTGCTGCTACCTGACTGATTTGACTATACAAAAAGAAATGGAAGGTGTGCAACAACCTGCTGTAGTCAACATTGCTTATGAAACTCCAAACCAAGTAAATTGAACTAATTATGTATTGAATTAACTTGACATTTAATTTAAATAGTCTATAGTTTACCTGTCTGATTTCAAAATGGACTATTTTGGAAATACTATTGCAGAACATAGAGTAAGCACCATATTTGGCACTATGGCCCATTGAATCAAAACGACCATCACCAGACCAAGTAGCATCCTTTATTTTCTTCAGTTCCTTCAGTTGGTACTTTTCCCAACGCATCATCACAGAGGGAATCAGGAATTTGTTTTGGTGTATGTAATATGCTCTACTGGTAATTGAACAAAGGCCCAAATGCTTGAAAAGTAGAAACACCTTGCGTATACTAACACCTGACATTAAGATAGCAAAGCTTGTCATAAGGTTACCAGCTGCATGCCTTCCTAATACGTATGGCTGACTGTTCCACTGAAAACGTTTCATAGGTCCACAGGCTGAACAACATTGAGTTACAACAGCCATTGAGCCATTCCTCTTGATATCTACTTTGGGATTTGGACTCTAGCAATTGAAGCAAAACATAGTAAACAGCGATAGTAGCATGCCGTAAAAAACAATAAATTTCGGTTCATCGCATGGCAGGCTACCAGGTTCCATCCTAAACATGATTAAATATATATTTCTGTAAGTTGAATTTTATTTGTAAATCATTCATGTTCTCTAACTTACATAACAGTGTTTCGTGACTGGGAATCATCAACATTTTCTGCTTCTGATTGAAACTGTTCGTATTCATATTGCCAGTCCATATCTGTATTATCCTGATCACTTACAATCACCTGGATGTCATCAATATCAAAAAACTCATTTTCTTCTGTACTCGATTGACTATCCTCACTTTCAGCATCTGACTCATCACTTTCCTGAAGTTAATTCACAATAGAGGATTACAAACACTTGTTGAAAAAAAGGGCATGAACTCCATTCAAAATACAATATAAGCGATTGTTAATATTTAGTGTCAAGGTTCTAGAAAGAAGTCAATATATCTACCATGTTTAAACTGTCATTTAGCTTGTTTTTTTGATCTTTTTAGCCAACTGATTTTCTTTTGAAGTTTTACAACTCTGTTTGCAAGAACGTCCCATTTGCTGCACCTTCTATCTTTTTCTTCTGTATTATTTCTAGGTCCAATACCAATACTTTCTGAAATGTCCGAGACATAAGCATTTCGTTCGGCCTCATATTCAATATTTTCAACAGTAGGATCAACACCACTTACAATGCGAGTCACTTCACGCAATGTCTGTTCAAGATAATAAGTGATATTTTTAAATAACATGGTATTTTGCAATCATGCTATCGAGTCTATTGTTGGAACAGCATCAGGGCATAGTTGTCGTCTCATATTTAGCGCTTTAGCAACCTCTACGTTCACAGTAAATGCGGAGTCGGCAAAGTGCATTGAACACAGCGCAGAATACTGCTGAGGAATGAATTTTGGTCGATGTCTTCTTACAAATGTTGTCCATTTATTCAGCCTCTCTTTGTCTTTCATAGGGAAACGATGTACAGAAACACCTTCTGTATGTTGGCTATTTCTGCAGCTTTTACTGTTGGGCCATCCCGCAACACAGTATTGTCCTCCGCGAGTTTTTTTTGCATAATCCTGTGCGCTCGCCATATTTAACTTGCAGTGTATCGTTTCGTTCAGACTACCTAACAGAGTACAGAATTCGACGTTCCCGTCGTCAGAATTCATTGTGCGATGATAGCTCAAAATGATCAGTAAAACATGAAGAAACCGATCGTGTTAAAAAAACAAATATGAAAATTTCGTCTCAGTAGCACTTTAAAGTCTGTTTTTTTTACAAATGTATAGAGCCTTCTTGAGTTTAGAGAATACACCTCCACGGGTGTTAGCAGTGCAGTAGAGAAGCAGGACCGGGTGTATTTAGAATTCCAGTTGGGGTTTTATGTGCGAGTTTTTGACCATATATACCAAAAATTATACCACAAGAGATACAAAGTGAACACCAGAAATGTTTGGCTACGTTGTTAAGGTTTGCTAGTTTTGTCTGTTATTATAAGAGCTAACTACGTGTTCGACCAGATGTTGCGGGAACGAGTTGCGTTGAAGCAGGTCTAAGTGAAGGTTCTCTCAACAATTCAAGGAAACTCTATACATCCGCAAACACAAAGCAGCCATTAACAAACAGGTTCAGCATTTCAATGCTATTTTCCAGCTATAAATTTTTTTAGTTGTTGTGTTCTGTCTGTTGTGTTGTCTTACTTAGTATGGATATTTTGTATTCTGTTATGTTGTCAACAGGGACCGCGGAGCAGTTTTTGGATTGGGAGGGGGGGGCTGGCGAAGCCGAAAAAGTTAACCCTCGGGGGGGGGGTCCATACTTATCTATTTATATTTTTCTTGTAAACACTTCTTTGAAAACTAGCTACTAATGCATAGAAGGAACCCTAGAAATGCAAACAAACACCAGCGTACTAAAACGAACCGAACAAATCTTTATACCTGCAATGAATAATCATTGACTGTGAAGACGTAAACTTAAACTACAATAAATATATAAACAAAAAAAATAAAATATAGCCATCATAACATAGCCATAGAAAATTCTAAAGTCACACTATTTTACTGAAGTTTTTAAATCAAATTTCGAAATTGTAGCAAAGATCCTGCTCTGTGAATGTGCCAAAATTTCGTTTTCTGTTGTCTTTCTTTGATACAAATACATTGGCTATGTCCACTAAATTTATACTTTCAGTTAGTGTTTTGTGGGTGCGCAGTATCGCCAGATGATTAAATCTCTTTTGTGACATATTTGCCCTAGCCATGTTTTTAATCGTCATGCCATTGAAAATGATCTTTCACCAGTTGCGCTAGTTGCCGGATAAACCAATAAAAGTTTGCAGATGGTAATTGTTTCACTGATCATTAGCTTAGTGTGGTTATCCAGACTTTTAACTGCGTCTATGATATTAGCAAAGCATTCTGGTTTTTTATCCCTCATCAGAATTTTGAAAATTTCCAGAAACTCGACTTTTATATCCTGAGGGTAGAGCTCCTTTACAAATGCCAGTTCAAGGAAAATGTCTTCTGATTTTAAGGACTTTAGTAAAAGGGCCTCTAGCTTTGAATTGCTTTTAAAACTGGGCTGGTCAAAACGTTCATTAATAGCCGATGTAATCAAATCAAGGGCTTCATAATAAATTTTTCTGTACAAATCTTCTAATGTTTTGGGGTACCAAGGTTCTGCTTCTCCCATTTCATATCTTGCCGGTGCCTTTCTCTTTCTTGGTAATCTGGGTTCCGAAATGTCTGCCAGGGTCTTTTTCTTTTTTAAAACAGTTTGAAAAAAAGCCTTGAAACATTCTTCATTTCCTATTCCTCTCGATGCATCGGTTGTTAGCTTGGCGTTACGTTGAGCAGAAATCGATAACATATTTGCCTTCTGTAAAGTTGCTCACAAATTGTCCGTATGCCTAAAAATCATCATGCCAAGATGTATACCAAAATAAAAGTCAATAGACTTCTTTGGATATTACATCCAATAATTCGACCACAGACGTCTGGTTCAAGTTTTGTTTAAAGGCATTCGTCCCACAGCTTTAAAAGAACTTTGTAATAGTCAATCACTCTCTCAAAACAGATTGCTCGAACCGTCCACCTAGTTGCACTAAATTTTGTTAGTCCACCAGCTACCGCATCTTCATCCATTTCATCCTTGTATTGAAGGTTTTTCTTCAATGTTCCGAATAAATTTTCTCGTTTGGGTGAGTACTTCACGAGTTTAACTATCTCATTTGTGTTATTCATGGTGTCAGATAAGATCTTGGAATGACTTGTTGCGTCTTTGACAGATAAACTTAGCGAGTGACCATGACAATGTGTGGGAAAAGCCTTTGGTTCACATTCCTGAATTTTTTTTCCCACACCAGATTTTTTGCCAAGCATGTTACTGGCACCATCATAACACTGTCCCCTACACTGGGACAATGGCAGTTGTAGTCGAATTTGATTTGCTTTGATTGCTGAAACAATTGTTTCAGAGGCAATATTTAAGATACTGTAGAATCCGAGAAAGTCTTTATGCACATTAAGCTTTTCATCAATCCACCTGAAGCTCGTAGTCAACTGCTCTTTATTGCCAATATCTGTGTATTCATCAGCTATTATGGCAAAGAAACCTGTCCCAATATCCTTTATAAGGTCCCGTTGAACCTGATGCGGCATTAATTTAAATGATTTCATTTTGTACATCATGGCTTGTGTACTTATTCACTGCTTTGCTTTTTAATCAACTGAAGTAACACAGGATCATCCTTGCCCCGAAGTTTCATCAACTGATAAAGTTCGATTCAATGCAGTGTCTCCTTGTATAGCTTGTCCTTGTCTATATAAAGATTGCAAGTTTTCAAGTATTTTCAATATACAGCGGCGATTAGTTTGTCGTATTTTCTTGCTCTCCTCATTAGTCATTTCGATTATGTTGCCGTAGCTCTTTGTAAAATTTACTGCATAATCAATTGCCATTTTATGACATTCCGAAGATTCGTGCTGCCTGAATTTATCTATGGCCTTTTTCCAATTGCAAAACCTATCCGAGGTGAACTTATCTTTTTTGCTAGCACACCTTAGGTTTCCTTGGGCATTCTGCTGTGCACAATAAAAGCAAAGGACAGACTTACACTGTTCATCATAGTGTAGCCAAGAAAACAGATCAAACCTCATTATCCTTTTAGGTAACTCAAAGTTTTTTTGGTTGGTGTTGGTTCATATAAGATGTTATACATGTTTTCTCACATGGACCTTGTATGGCTGCCAGTGGCTCCAGTTCGTTGAAAGAAGTTGAGCCCACAACTAATGGTGTAACCAATGGACTGGATGGGTAACTTGCACAATTGGTGATTGGGATGACAGATTCAGAAAGCAGAACTCTGTACAGGATGGTAGCTAATCGTTCTTGTTTAATTTCCTGAAATGTTCAGATTTGGCATCATGTATAAAATTATGTAAATATAAAGTAATACAGGTAGTTACTTTATATTCAAACTAAGATGTACTTACTAGCAGGCGCAGCTGAGAAATAATCTGAAGTCGTTTTAGCCTTCAGGCTCTTTGCTGTTTTGCACTTTTCCTTTGACTTTGTTGAGCTACTAGTTCCTTCCATATTTCCATAGATCATATGGGATTCTTGGTTTGTAATGACTGACGGATTGTACAAGCCGGCATTTCTTCAAAAATTTTTCTCTGTATCTGACTATATATATAGGGACGTGGACTGGTTATTGGATAACTATTCTTTTCGTGAATATTTTGTTTGGACGTATTTCCATCACTGAATATACATTCACTGCAAACAAACAAGTTAGAACAACGCCTAACTGCTTTATTAATGCCTACATTATGCACAAGTTAATTTACAACATTTAAATTATTTATAATTAAATTCACACATACTCTTTAAATGGTGGCTGCACAGCGGCGTCAAGATTTCTTTTGGTTGAAGACTTCAAGTAGCGCTAATTATAATGCATCAAAATTCACCATTAATTTATCCATAGCAGATGTTCGTCTAATGTGTCGTCCTCGTCGTGTGTTAACAAAACACACTTCTATGTTTGGAGTTAAACAGAGTTAATCTGACGAATTTTTCCATTGTTCGCCGACACAGATAGTGTCAGTGAATTATGATTACACAACCTCCACAAATTCGTATTATTATGGTCATATAAAATTGCTATAAAGGAATCACATGTATTTAGAAAATTATTGGGGGGGGGCTAAAGCCCCAGAAGCCCCCCCCCACTCCATGGTCCCTGGTCAATCATTTTTGTAATATTTCTACTTTATATATTCCACAATTTATTAATTCGCACTGTGGATGGCTTTTCAGGGTGTCTCAAAAAAAATGCAACCACTTAAATATGCAAGAATATAAATATTGTTAGGGTTTGCACCATACATAGTTCAGCTAAAATGACTTTTGGCATTTTAAATCAAGGATTAAGAGCAATTCCCAGAGGTGCTTATCTATTGCTCTTTAAAGCTGTATTAATGTTGGTTGCGTTTTTTTTGAGACACCCTGCAGTTAAGTCGAAACATGTTTGCCTTAAAACATTTTGTCATGTATTACAATATATTTTGTTTTAAAAGCAATTTGTTGAAAGCAATTTATTGTCAAAATTTTATATTAACAAACATACAAGATAGCATAACGCACCTAAAGCGCCAATAACAATTTTTTGAAAGTTAATAGAACAGCCAATAAAAGAAATTTTAAAAGATGTGTAGAGTAAATAACTAAATATGTTTCAGTGCTTTAAATAGTTAGAAAACTTTAAGCAGGATCAAAGTCATTGGTCAGTGAAAATCGAAAATTCGCACCGCGTGTTGCGTCTCGGACTTTACATATTTTTCTTTACATACGTATTTTTCTTGAGTATTATTAGGAATGGTGCTAGTTGAAGACATAGTTTTAACATACATACATACATACATACTAATACATACCTTAGAGTCAAAATTAGTAATGGTTCATGGATGGTTTTGCCACAAGCCCGCAAACTATAAAAGATTGTTACTAGGTTTCCTGCAAGGTAGGGATTGCTGCGAGCATTTTAGGATCCAAGTGAATTGTTATATGAAATGTTAGTGAACTAAATCCGTTTTAACTAATAGCAATAGCAGGTTTAAAAAACGCTAAGTGAGCCTCTATTGAGCGTTAACTCGCTGGGGCTGTAGATGAATTAACACCTATTAGCGAGAACACTGTCAATAACGTCAATATTTAGGTCAATATATGCTATATCAATGCTGTCTTGCGAGTTGCAGCTCTTTTAATCAAAGTCTTTAGAAGTAGCCAGTTTTAAAAATATTTTAACATATGAATCACAACAGGAGTATTAACAATAATAGACTAATAGTAATATTAGGTTGAATTTTGCGCGCGTAGAGACATTTTCCCCGCAACAAAGAGAAAATACAGGCCCAGTAGCACATGTTTAACAAAATAGAACATTTTTTGGTAACATGGATATTTGTTTTTTAAATATGCTATTTGTCTTTGTTGTGGCCATGTAAATGTTTGGCTTCATGTGAAGAGTAACAAAACATCACTTAATACTTTGAACTTTGAACACGCTCGAGAAGACGTGTAATCAGGAACCACATGAAGATCCGGTAAAAGCACTAAACAACAAAAACATTTAGCTCATTGTAAAATAGGAATAAAAACATATGCCTCTGCTTACAGTAACCCAATTTTAAATAAGTCAAACATTTCACGAATCTGAGTGATTCAGTTAGGCAATTTAGACAATCAATTGCATATTTTATCTGCGACTGTGTCATGTTATTGAACACGACTCGCAAGCGTCAAGCCGCATACTTAAAACATCATTTGATGCAAAATATGGAAATCAGCAAAATAATACAAATGTCAATGGATAGTACATCTTAATATTCTAGAATAATTTATATAGTTCGTATATATACAGCATGATTCTAGCTGTGATCGATTGCATGCTTTTAGCGTTTCATAAACATACCAGTTAAAATTGTAAACAACTGTAAACGTAACATATGAACGAAAGACAAAATATCTTACCTTGAATAGTCAAAATAGAACAGAAGCTTTAAAATTTAACAAAAATTTGAAGATCCTGTCCATCGAAATTAAAAAGCACATGGATATGAGTGAGTTTAAAATGTGTGTTCTACGCATAAAAAACGCGCACGACCACAATTCCTTGCGCTAAATAAAATTTAGTTCAGAACCCCCTCTCGCACAAATTAGACTGCTACTACACTCGCTCGCTTCAGGCTCGTTCACTCCGCAGCAATTATTGTTAATTAATATACAATCTTCGTGCACTGGCCTCTACACACGCAATTGGTCAAAATCAATCACATGGTTTCTTGTTGCCTGACGACAGATCATGATCATGAAAATCGTGGTTTATTTGCAACAGTGTTGCCCGTTTTTCTTGGGATTTTTAAAAGAAAATCAAGTAATAATGAGACTTTACTGATATGCAACTGACAATCTGCGCTTTATTTACATTATATGAAGTATTTTGCATGAAATTCAAAATGAGCCGAAATGACCAAAATTCATATTTCTGAAAAATGGCAATGCGTGAGCACCACTGATAAGTGGTGAGTACCACTCTGAGTACATCGGACTAGTTGCCCTAGTCTCATCAGTTTGGTATATTCTAAAGGTTGGCAACTCTCTACAATATTATGTAAACAAATCATCGACCGTTAACGAAACATGATAAACTTATCTTATAAACACTTTGCAATAATAACATCACAAAAACTACAGCATATTGATCATGAATAACTTTACTACATTCATACCAATTTTCTCGTTTTAAATCATTTTAGAAGCATGTAAAAAAAGCGAGAGTTTTGGGGCCCTTTTTAGGTTTTTTTTCAAAACCCATCCTAGGATCACCCAACCAGTCCATTGTCATCATTAAATACAAACACTTCTCCTATTGGCTAAAAATCTGTTTCGCTTTTTACAAAGCCAAGAAGAGAAGCGTTTGTATTTAATAATGATGACGATGGAGTGTTTAGGGCTGTTTATGTGAGCCTTGTTAACTATTAAATTACTGAATATTTTTGGCACTTGAATTTATAAAAAATAATTATGCTAATAACTAGGGTAAACTATATATTTTTTGGAAGCTTATTACGTGATTTTATAGGAAATGACCTACTAGCAGCCTTCCTAAAATTTAGCCCATCAGTTCCAGAAGTGTTTGAAAACCTTTCACCCTTATTAAATATATCAGTTGGTCTAGTACGTCACTGAGTGAAGATGTGTTTCTGTGGCTCTGCTAAAATCATGATTTAAACACATTATTTGAATTGATTCCATAACCTGTATAACAATTAAATCTGCAAGACATATATTATCTATTTATTATGCCACCAAAGAACAAAAAGAAAAGCAATCTAAGTGCTGAGAGTGAGAGTCTGAATAACGAAGACGTGAAAGCCAACATGGAGTCAACTGGTGTAAGCTCTGAGCTAGAACATTTCCTCTATAAGCGTTTGAATTAGCAATCTGAGAAAATAGATGCGCTTCTTTCTAAATATTCTAGTATGACGAAGTCCGATATTGCCGAGATTAAGAAGAGTCAAGATTTTCTCAGTAAAAAATTTGATGATATTGCAAAATCAATAGACGCCCTCAAGCGTGAAAACAACGATCTTCGCAGCAAGAATACAGAATTAGTTACTCGTATTAACGTGCTTGAGAATAAAGTAATCGATGTAGAGGAAGTAATGATGATCTTCAATCGTATTTGCGCAGAGATCTCCTGGAAATCCACGGCGTGCCTATGTCTGAACGATGAGAAAACGGATTATATTGTTCAAAAGGTCGCAAAGCTAATAAACCCTGACCTCACTCTCCATGACCTCACTCTACATCTGAATTAGCCATCGCCTTCCTCCCGCTATGGGCTGTGTTCCAGTTATTATTGCCAAGTTTGTTCGGAGAAGTGTGAGGGACAGGTTGCTCAATTGTAAGAGAGAACTTCGTGATAAGACTGCCCAAGATCTAGGATTTTACGAAAATACGAGCCTTTTTGTAAATGAAAGCCTGACACGTAAATCCGGTGAATTGCTTAACAAAGTTTAAAACATTCTGCCGAGATTTCCGTTACAAATTTGTATGGACGAAGAATGGCAAAGTGTTTCTACGCAAGGACGCTATCAGTCGAGTGTATTCTTTTACTTCAATGGGAGAGTTCAATACATTTGTAGAGAGTTGTCCTAAGAACGGATTGAGATAAGTCAACATATTTTGTTTTTTGGTATTGTTTAAACTTTAACATTCGATAGTCTAAGTAATGTTCTACCTTTTCACAGTCTTGATGATGATGAATTTAGTTTAATGTTATATGAACTGTCAAATAGTCTTATTAGTTTTGATGATGATAGGCTTTCAAGCCTGGTGTTTAACTCTTTTTCGCCAAGTTATAGCAGAAGTTTGGTTCTCTTAAATAATTTAGATCCCGATCGCAATTTGCATTCTGATTTAAATAATTGTGATTACTATACTGAGCACAACTTGAATAACAAGTTGACAAAAACACTGTCTGCTAAAACAAATTGTTTATCATTTTTTCACTTAAATATTCGTAGTTTACCTAGACATGTTGACATTTTAACCAACTATCTGTCAAGTATTAATAACAGATTCTCCGTCATCAGAATTTCAGAAACCTGGTTACAAAATGACAGTGATTCTGTTAATTTGGAGGGCTATAATTTTGTTCATAACTATCGCTATGGCCGAGTGGGTGGTGGCGTTGGACTATACTTAAATAATAGTTTGAACTATAAACCACGCAGTGACTTAAGTTGCAATGAGTCTGAATGTGTAGAATCACTCTTTGTTGAATTTTGTATCCCTAAACGGAAGGGCATTATTGTTGGTATTGTTTATAGACCACCTAATCAAAATGCAAATGATTTTGTTCAGTACATAAATTCACTCATGACAAAAATTTTGAAAGAGAATAAATACATTTATTTGATGGGCGATTTTAATCTTAATCTAATGAATCATGAATCCCATCAACAAACTAGCGAGTTCTTGGATGTTATGTACTCGAATATGCTACTTCCTTTAATTACACGACCAACTAGAATTTCTTATACAGCTACTCTCATTGACAATATATTTACAAATCATGTCAAGGATTATTTATTTAGCGGCTTATTATTTACTGACATTTCAGACCATTTGCCAATTTTTTGTTTTAGCTCTGAACAATCTTCACATACAATTGATGATAAGTTTGTTGTTTTTTGTAATAAGTCTAAAAGCAATTTGATAAATTTTCATAATCAACTTAATAACACAATATGGGAGGACCTATTGGGATTTGATGATCCTGAAGAAGCTTATGGTTCTTTTCATAAAAAATTCAAGGATATTTATAACCTGTCTTTTCCTTTGAAAAAGGTAAAATCTGCAAAATTTAGTTTAAAAAAACCATGGGTCTCTTAAAGGCCTTCTCAAATCTACTAATCAGAAAAATAATTTATATAAAAAATACCTTAACAATGCTTCCACTAAAAATGAGAGAATGTATAAAAATTTACAAAAACAAGTTAACTTGTCTATTGAGAAACGCAAAAAAAAATATTATGAAGAAAAAATTGAACGTGCAAAAAGTAATATGAAAGATACCTGGAAAATTTTAAGTGAAGTAGTGAATCGCAAAAAATCATCCAAAAAGCCTCCACAATTAATAACCAAGATGATTCTAACACAGTGGAAATTGCAAACCATTTTTGTGATTTTTTCACAAATATTGGTCCTAATCTCGCAAATAAAATAGCTGCTTCTCCGCAGTCTCATCTATGGTATTTATCTGGAAATTTTGTAAACTCAATATTTTTCGAAGCTGCAACAGAGGCGGAAGTAATTACAATTGTTAATTCGCTACGTCCAGGCTGATGACTTAAGATGACTTAAGTTATTTGAATACTATTATAAACTTAGAATTGAACAAGTTGTCTATCTGGTTGCAAACAAATAAGCTGTCCGTTAATACAAACAAATCAAATTATATTGTTTTTAAACCTAGACAGAGGAGGCAACTGCTTGATTTAAATTTGAGGATTAATAATTCTAGCATGAATCAAGTGGGCGAAGTTGTTTTTCTTAGCGTAATACTTGATGAGCATTTATCTTGGAAATCTCACATTTCGCATATCGCTAGAAAAATTTCCAAGTCAATAGGAGTTATATTTAAATCAAGTTGTTGCCTTCCTAGGTCTTCTTTGCGTTTATTGTATTATTCATTAGTCTATCCTTACTTGCAATATTGTGTTACTGTGTGGGGATCAACCTATCGTTCTAATCTTGAGTGCATAATTCGGTTACAAAAACAGGTAGTGCGCTGTGTTAATAAGGACGCATATGATGCGCATACTGACCCAATATTCAATACGTTGCGTATCCTATAATTTAATGATATATATCTGCTAAATTTAGGTAAGTTTATGTATTCCTACCAAAATGGTTTACTTCCTAGTAGTTTTTTTTAATGATTACTTTATTGAAGTCAATCAAGTACATCATTATAACACTCAAAGTGCTAGTAATATTTATGCTCCATTTTGTAAAACTAAAATCCGACAGTTCTCCATGACTTTCCAGGGTCCAAAATTATTTAATATGTTGAGCTCAGATATCAAGAAAGTCTTTTCTCTCCAAATATTTCAAAATAAACTTAAAAAACATTTAATGTCAAAGTATCTGTAAATGCATCTTACTGTAAATTGACGATTACTTTAGTTTCCATGTTTATATACTTGTTATTATTGTTATTGTTATTGTTATATAATCGCTTATGATTTAGTCACTTGATGGTGGTTCGAAACTCAAATATTGTAACATTGAAGACAGTTTTTAATTTAATATTGCCCCATTCACAAGGGTGCCTTATTTATATCTACCGATGAAATTTGTTAAAAATCATGTTATTGTTTTAATATGAAAATAAATAATGAAATGCATCATCTTTCTTAGTATTTAAATTCCTTACAGTTAAATATTGTGATCAATTAACGCCGTCTTTCATTGTAAAACACGTATTCTCGTTTTGATTTTAGTTCGTCTTTTGGCGAAAATGTTGACCAGTTACTTCGAGATGTCTTCGCCTAGTTCAGTTTCTGTGTCGTTAGGTGGATTAATTTTGATTGATAAAGTTTAATTTTGCCGTTATCAACAAACAAGCTACCAGGGTAACAAGTATGTCAGAGTCACTTTTGGAACTTATAGTGACTAATAATTACGCACTTATTAAACAAACAAGTACTTTAGAACTTGGCATATCTGATCACAAATTAATCTATGCAGAGTTGAGCATGAAGCTGCCAAGATCTCCTTCAAAAATAAATAGTCCGAAGTTGGAATTTTAAGTTCTTCAATTTAGCAAAATTCGTAAAGGATATAGAGCAGGCTCCATGGTCTGTGTGCTCGGTTTTTGAAAATCCTGATGATAACTATTGGGCTTGGCTGAAAATATTTACCGAAATTTGCGACAATCATGCTCCATACCGAGATATAAAGCTAAGACGAGTGTCGTTGGCTTGGATAACTGTGACTATAAAACACAAGATGAATTTAAGATGAAATTATTATGGAATGCCAAACAGTCAAATAATCCTGTTCTATGGGCTCATTATAGAAAATTAAGAAATGAAATAACTTCAGAGGTCAGAGTAGCGAAATGCCAATACTATAAGAATTTGTTTGACGAAGTCCGTGATTGTAAAACGTTTGGAATCTAGTAAAAAGAAATACTAGTAAAAATAAGTGCCAGCCAATCTTGGGAATAAGAAACTCAAATGGACAGCTTGTACTCCGTGATAATCTAAAGGCTGACATTTTAAACATTTTTGTACAATCGGTAAAACTCTAGAAATGGAAAGAGAACTCAGAGCTAAAACCTAAAACCTAGACCATAATATACGCCATATAACACCATCTATTATGGACATAAATTTAAGCCATGAATCAATTTCACGTTCCATACAGAAGTTGAGGTTAAACTCGGCCTTTGGCCCTTATAAAGTGTCGGCCAAATTACTAAAGATGGCGGGTGAGGCCATTGTCCCGTCTCTATTTATCGTATTCAACTTGATCATAACGACATCTATAGTTCCTGACATGTGGAAAAGCGCGAAAATCACTGCTATCTATAAGAAAGAAGATGAAACTGATAAGACTAATTATCGCCCAATTTCACTGTTGTGTCTGACTGGAAAAATTTTAGAGTCGAGTGTAGCATTAAGCATGACATCGCATACTGAAGAGCATAGGTTAATCAGTAAACACCATTGGGCATACAGGAAGGGCTCATCAACTACATTATTATTGATATCTATAACTGAACGTTGGAGACATGCTTTAGATAATAGAAAGGTAGTCGGTGCAGTATTTGTTAACCTGAGAAAGGCTTTAGACTCAATCTCACATCCATCTTACAGCTTTTATTCTTGGTAAAACTTCAAGAACTGGGCATCGCTGGCAATTTATGAAAGTGGATAAAAGACTACCTCTCAAACAGGAAAAAAAATAACAACGGTCAATGGTCATGATTCCAAAAGTAATGGATGTGGAATTTGGTGTTTCGCAGGGCTCAGTGCTAGGTCCCACCCTATTTGTATTATTCTGCAATGATCTACCAAATATAGTAGAAGAGGATGAAGATGGAGAAATTTAAATGTTTGCTGACGACACAACCATTTACGTGGTTGGACAAACAGTAGACATAGTATCGTTAAAACGAAATAATATCCTAGGTAAATTTTGGGACTGGTGCCTTAATAATTCTCTAACACCTCACCCAGGTAAGACAGAATTCATGAAAATGATATGGTCTAAACACATGTTGGATTTAACGAAAGCATTTTCTGAGAAAATTAGTCTTTTAAAGTCCTTGTATTTCCTACCAAAGAAAGTTAGACTTGATTTCTATTATAAGGTCATACTTCAGTCACTGACATATGGCATCGTTTTGTGGGGGTTGTGTAACAAAACTTTATTTGATGAGCTTGAAAAAATGCATGTGAGGGCTGCTAAAATTATCTATTGCCTTGATTGGCACATGCCGACTAAAGATGTAATTACAGTTTACAAATGGAGAACATTAAAACAAATACATCTTGAATCGCTGGCGAAACTGATTCAAAAAATTTACTACCAAATGTTCCAACAATTATGTCATTCCGTTCTTTAAATTCAGCTTTTGATCCCAAAAGTGTCCATCCAAGTGCTGTACGAATAGCCAATGGCTGGTTTTCAGGACCCCGTCGTACTTCGAGGGCAATCAACGCTTCAGGAATATTGGCTCCAATCAATAAAGCAATGTCACAAGAGCTAACGTTTGGAAAGTCCAATCCGTCCAAGTACGAGAAAGCTGCTCCGTTTGGCGAAACGCGTTGGTGACGAGAAGGAACGTTCAAATGTGGAACTGTCCATGCTTGATCAACCCTAATTTCTGTAAATGGAATTGCACTTGCTGCTGGACTGATTGTGAAATCGACAAGTCTAGAAGAACAGCATTCTCCTTTGGATACGACTGTTCCAATTGATAAGCTTTTCATCGGTCCTTCAAGTCCTAGTTCGTTGGCAAGGTCTTCTCGAATCAATGTTGCTTCTGAACAAGGGTCCAATAGCGCAAACGTGTTGACCTCTTCACCTTGGGCATTTTGTACTTTGACAGGTACCATCTGCACAAATACTTTGGTGTTTTTAAGGATTTGTTCTCCTTCATCTGTCTTCAGATGCAAGCAACAACAGGCTTTTCTTTGTCTTCTGTATTGACTCCCACGGATTTAGTTTTAGTACCACGGACTTGCATCATTTGAGGCGAGTCATGTAGACTTGAGTGGTGTTTCTTGTTGCAATTGAGAACACGACATACGAGATGAACACTTATTAGCATGATGTCCAGGTCGTAGACAATTGTAGCAAAGTCCTTTTGTTCTCACGAAAACATGTTTCTGTGACGCTGACTTGTTTTGGTATTTCCAACAACGACCAAGATAATGCTTGAGTGGACAAAGAGGACATGGTGTTTCCACCCTTGTTGGTGACGTGCAATCATGATCTTCGTCTGAGAATGAAGTCGCAAATGTTCGTATGCGAGTGGAAGGTATTTCTGGAGCTTTCGTGTCTGTTCTTCTTGTAGATTTATCATCTACTGGCAGATCTGGGTCGTAAGCCGTCTCCACTTCTTGATTCATCCAGATCTCGAAATGAATGAGATTCGGCATTTCTTGAATTCGAATTGTTCGTGATGTTTTAGCCCAGGAACGACGTAAACCAGGTGGGAGACGCGCAATTGCCATTCTTAAGTTGTTACTTGAGAAAAGATCTGAGAAGAAGTTCATTCTTTCCAAGGTGAATATGCAGTTTCGTAATTCGTTATGAAATTGACTCAAAGCGTATCTGTTTCCAGGGGGAATCCTGTCACCTTTGGTAACCTTTTCAATCACTGCTCGAGCCACTATCACTGGATGACCAAAACGCTTCTTCAACCACTTTAAGGCTACGGCATACGCTTTTCCATCGCAACCAAGACCTTGGACTAACAACTTGGCTTGTCCATCTAAATGCATTTGAAGTTGGTCATTCTGCGAGTATCCGTGGAGTATGGTTTGTTGTGAACGTGTTCGTAAAATCGCTCGACAAATCTTGGCCACTGAATTGGCTCACCATTGAACCGAAGAAGCTCAATCTTTGGGACATCTCTATTATACTCCAGACGTAACAGGGATTCTTCTAATGTCATACCATGTCGACGCTCGTATGGAATAACCGTTTCCTGGTATGGGATTAGTTTATCGATCCAGCTATCCAGACTTTCATGCTGTTCAGTCACGCTATCAACTTTGGTTGATGAAGAAGCTATTGGAAAATTCGTTTGAACTGGAGGATGAAGGCTCGGAAAACTAGGTGTTGGAGTTGGGTAGGGAGACGCAAACGTGGTAATGGTTGGAAGGATTCAGACGAAACTGTGGAGATTGGGGACATTGGTTCAGCATGAGGATTGTTGCTCTTTGACGTGTATCCGATAATGTGGGTAACTGCTGATCTGAATGTTGTACTAATGGGGGCGCGTTGGTGCCATTGGCATTTTGAAATTTTTGATATCAAATCCCACTGGGAACTGAGGTGACCCTTGAACTGGCACTTCAGGTTTTGTTGATTGTGAACGATGTGGTTTGTTCTGTGTAACTTTCACAGAATGAATTTCATTGGAGGCGTCTTCAGGAGGTTGTGGCCTTTCAACTTTTGAAGGACTTGATTTGGACGATTCAGAATCACGTTGGAAAAAAGGCACTTCTGAATCTACTTCGTCGAACTCTTTTAGCCTTTCTTCAAGGTGCGCGTCACGCATGCTTTCAAGATCACGTTGAAACAATTGCGATTCCAGTAGACTCAATTCAGCTTGGTTAGCCGCAGCGATTACTTGTTCTTTGGTCCGTGAAGCCTTTATCTCCGCTTCAAACTGCAATTGTCGCATCTTATTGTTCAGAATTTCTTTCTCCAAGCTTAGCTCTCGTTTTGCGGTTTCTTGGGCTTGAGCTGCTTTCATCGCATCAATGCGTGCTTTACGCTCAAATTGTTTAGCAAGGTCTGATAATGCTAATGATTTGCTTGTTGATGATCTCTTTGAGCTTGGTTTAATGGGTTTATTTGTCATAGGTAATGAACACGGCGGTAATGAAGCATGTTCCGTTTCATCGCGCGAAGTATCGATTTTTTGACTGACTCATGTTAACGTTTGATGGCGAGATTATTTCAGATTCCTGTTTTGTTAGATAGCTCTCGATTTCCTCTAGACATAATTCTTTAGCTTCGCATGCGTTTGCAAACCATTCTTCTGCTTCTCGTTTATCGGTTTCCAGTACTAATAGGTTTGTCAACGCTTCGTTAATTGTTCTAATATTCGGAAATAAACGCTCGGTTATTGCATTTCGTATTATATTTACTTCGATTTGGTTGCTCTTTTCTTTCATGAGCTCTTTCACTTCGTTTATCTTTCTGGTTAGGGCAGAAAGTTTCCCTGCGCGGGACGCCTTTGTGGATTGGATTTTCTGCTCGATGATTTCTTCGGCATCTCTTTCTGGTGGAACCACCGTTCGCTTTTTACTTTCGTCACCCTCGACCAGTCTTTCCGTTGTAGACATTTGATTCTTTGAGTTTCAGTACTGCTATCCGGTTCGAAGGACCATTATGTTCGCTGAGGAACTTTACTGTTTTCCCTACTAGTGTTTACAAAACCTTAAAGCATAGCGTTCCCGCCTATCTCATACTCACACACACACTAAAAACATATTTTGATCAAAAGGTTATATACAGCCATTATAAATTTGCATATTATCATTAGTCATGCTTGAATCTACCATTAATTTTCACGTCTCTAACACCAAGAGTTTAGAGCAGACAAAATCATTCAAGGAACACAAATGATTGATATAGATCGAATGTCCAAATCTATGCTAAACCAACTAATGCGTATTTACAAAAACCCAGAATTATCCATTAGGAAAGTACCTGACATTAGTTTTACTGGTGAAACTGCAACTGACGTTACGGGACCAACTCGAGAGTTTTTCTATGTAGCAATAGACAGCCTTGTCAAAGTTGATGAAAGATCTGGCATTCAGCTATTTTTTGGAGTACTTGGGCACATGTTACCGCTCTGCAGTTTGGACGCCCTTTCTGGTGGGTGCTTTCTTATGGTTGGCAAATTATTAGCCCATAGCATATTACATGGTGGTTCAGGCCTGGTTGGTTTAGCGCCACCAGTTGTCAAATACATTGCTACAGGTTCAGTTGATATTGCCCAGGCAATTGTGACAATGGATGATCTTGGAGACATCGAGCTAAAAACATTACTTAAACAAGTAAGTTATTATGATGTACACTTAATAATATGCATGTGTAAAAAACCTAGTCATAGCAACTGGTTATATGCTATTTTAGAGCTTAACCTTTTAGGTGGCAATGTGCCAGGATGCACCTTACTATTATTTTACTCTGTTAAATGCCATATACTGTATACGATTTTACTCGTCAGGGGAGAGTGCCAAATTCAGAGACCATGTTATGTACTCGGGGTCTAAAAGTGCTCAACCAATCACAGTCCACCATTTTCATTTTTGCCATAAGTGATGCTTGCAATACAATTAATTCTTATTAGCTTAGTAGAATTATTAATTAGTTAAGAAGGCCAGGTTTAAAGGAATTGACTCATTTGATTTTGATACTAACGAAAAAAGAAATGCGGTGCAGTGGTTTCTTGATTTTTAGTGCAAAGTTTGAGAAACTTTGCAGTATTGTGATGAGTGGCGAAATTCAAACGAGTCAGTAAGTCAGTCAGACAGTCAGTCAGTCAGTCATAGTGTAAACTTTACGGGGGGTAAACTTTATGCGTATAGTACCTTTTTTTATATGATCAGTAATTTAAAGTTTTTAAATCAGTTTAACTTGCTTTATTTATTAATTCTCTACATCCCTTTTGCTAAGTTTACTAAAATATTGAGGAATGTTGACCGTTACTGTAAATTTTGAAGCATTCCTTTTCTGCGGTTTGGGTTTTGTTTCAAAGGGATTTGCGCAGATTTGCCCCCGGAACACCCGATTTTTTCCTATACGTCGCAACTGCGCATGTGCTGTCGAGCCTTCAACATTACTCACGATGTAAAGAAACGAGGAGCGACGAGCATTGCTTCAAAACATTCCGGGCGTAAAAATCGTGCAATTCTTTGAGAATCTACGCAATTTATGAACTTATGTTATGAATTACGAGCATTCAATTCGACACAAATATATTTTGGAAGGTTTATTCCATAAATAAAGCTGCATAAGAGGTTAGGAAGAAACGACGCTGTGTTGTTTATGTATTGATAGATCTCTTACACAAATGACGAATATATATTATGTCGATAGCAAGTCGATACCTCGTATTCTGCATACAGTACATAAATGATACTATACAAAACAGGCATTTTGTGAAGTAATCAAATCATTTTGGCGGTATACAGCATTGATTATAAGTATATTGTTTTGTATCGATTTACGCGTCGAAGTATCCACATCATAGACATAACATGCACCGCGGTTTATTTACGTTATTTACAACGCAACTATTTTGGCTATTCTTATGAAATGACTGATAAATTGTTGCCATGATATAAATGTAGTGAATGTAGTCGCAGTTGTTTGACGAAGGAAAGAGACTAAACTGAGAAAATCGCGCCCGGTTTACATGCATGGGTAACTAAAATTATAATTTAATAGTGCCATTACCGGTATCCGCGACTAACGTAACTTGAGTACTTTGAGTAATTTCCTTTTGATTAATGTTTAACCTAGTTCATTATATTTTTACTGGCATAAGTCAAAATGTTTATGTTGGGAAAACGTGTTGCTCAGGTATTACAGGGCATGAAAACTTTGCATTATCCTTGGATCCCTAGTTTAGAAGAAGCTGACAAAGAGTCAGGTATGGGGCCATGGGCAAAATGTGTGACACTGTTTAGCTGATTTTTGACATTCCCAATCCCCATTTTAAAACTTCAGAAAAAAAAATTTCACTGATCCACATAAGATTTCTAAAGAAATATTTATAAGTTAATAAACAAGCTGTTGGAAAATTTGCTTTGAATTTTAGGTTAATCTGGGATTAAACGAACTAGCTTTTGAACAACCGGCCCCAGGAGGAAACCTTGCCCTTGGTACAATGTTGATAAGTTTTAAGGGAGTGGTCATAGTGGTCATCATCCATCCAAAGCTTTTAATTTTATTGTTTCAACACCCGCTACCACCTTAAGCATCATATATTTTGTGCAGTCGGACTGTTTATTATTTTTCTATTAATGACTGTTATTCTGTAAGCACAAATATTATTAGGTGGCAAGAGAGCTAACAGGATTCAGTCGTTAGCTGTCGCTGGTATGACAAGTGATAGATGTTGTAAAATAGTCTAATATACCGGTAATAAGAGCCTTTGTGTTTGTTATATGCAAATCAGGCCTAATGATTGCAGAGTTTTGTAAAGTTTTGTCGACACTCTATTACATCACCCACTTGTCATACCAGCAACAGCTAACAACTGAATGGAAACTAGCCTTAAGACTCACCCTTAAGACCCATACAAAATTGCCACCTAAGATCGTCCAGACGAATTATCCGTCTTTAGTATAAACAAAGCAAATGTTAGTACACTATTTTGAACTTTCATTCTTTGCCGACCCAGTTTCAGGAAAAAAATTGACATCTATATTGCTCATGTTCATAACTGGTTCACAAATCTTGGTGGATGAATTCAAAATTGAATTCTACGATGATCCCACAAAATCTCTTCTGGAAGCTGACAGTTGCTTCAATAAGGTTATTTTGCCGATTTGTCACGACAGTTATGCTAAGTTCAAGAAAGCATGCCAGACATACATCGTTGGTTTGGTGTAGTCAAGGTTATGGAAGGTTTTAGGTTTCAACATGCAACAACATGTGACTGTAAGAGGTTAATGTTAAACGTTGTGTTGGTTTTGTTCCTCAAAAGTTTACAATTTTGGACCATTATTGAAATTGTGGTGGGAAGACAGAACAATAGATTGTAAATATGATCAATGCGGTCGTTTAGTTTAAAAAAAGTGGTTACAGTACAAACAGTACAGTGTACACCACTAATAACTAATCACTAGTATACAGTATGTCACAAGGTAACCATTAAAAGATGTAGACATATTTCAAAATGAATCTAACATAGCCGCAAGTAAATATTTACAAGAAATTTACATAAGAATTACAGCATTAATTCTATCTTTACTGCAAATGGTGCTTAAAAAATTTGCACAAAGATTCAAGTAACTGTACTTTCATCATTTTATTGAGTTATCTTTAACAAAAATGAATTTGCATCAAGGATCGTAGATGCAATTTTTTGCAACTTTAGGTGCGATTTTTTTCTGATAAATAAAGATGAATAAGTTGCAGCGTTATAAAGGTTCAGATGACAAGAAATATATTCAGAACACTTATCACGAGCTTGGCCAGCTTGACACAAGTAGATGTTTAGGGGGTAAATGATTAGGGATTTTACCCCTGGCCGATCCCAAATTTGCAGCCCCTCCCCCCAGCTTCTCCGTTTTGAAATATATAATTGGCCTGAGGAAATGTAAGGTAGTCTGGACCCCTCCATCCTTCCTCCCCCTTTGCTACGACTCTGATAACACAAACACAATCGTTTACATACATCAGAAGAAAATTGCGCTAGAAATTCTCGAAAAATTGCAAATGTAGACAGGCTGGACAATGGACAATGGACACTCGGTAGTTGGTACAACAATTCCATCAGAACTAGGAAAACTCAGTCCCATGCTATCAAAATCAATTCCATAGCTTTCTTGTTCTCTCTGTAGGCATTTATAAGATTGTCAAGAAGTTACATTAAATTTTTAAAGATGTACTCTACATATATTGTAGTGTCTGAAAAGTTTCATTATTGTACACCATCTTGTTATAGATTTTGCCATAAATAACAACAAGTATATATGTTAACCCATTTAGTGATAGCACTCTCCCCCTAACGTGTAAAATCGTCTGGCATTACTGTAGACAGTAAAATATTAAAGTAGGGTGCATCTGGGCCCATTGCCACTTAAAGGGTTAAACCGGATAATACAAGCACAAATGTGATCATATATGCTGGTGCAGCATGAATTAATAGTCAATTTTTTGTTTTATCCACATTCAAAATAACTCGTTCAGCATTAAGTGCTTGTATTATTAGGGAATGCTGTTATAAAATGCTAGTGCAAACCAGATTTGCACAATGTATGTACCCACCTCATTTAGGTTTTCCCAGACTTCTTTTGCAATTGTTCCATGATGGTTAGCAATTCTAAATAAACCTTAGATCCAATGTTGGTTTGATTGTAGATGATTGTAGATGCTATGGAAGTTATTCAGTCGATGAAAGGAAAATGGAAAACATTTGGCGATGATGCTCTTTTAAAAACCTCAACACGCTAGCACGAAAGTATAATTCCAAACGATTAGATTGTTGCAGACAGGTATCCTTAGTTGAGCATAAAGAATGCAGAGAGACAACGAAGAGCTGAAAAGTGAAAAAGGAGTCCAGAAAGGTCAAATCTTCGGAAAAGATCAGAGTCTTCCAAAACAGTGGAAAAAGTGTTTAAGATACGGTGGAAACAAGGAATCTTTCATATCTTTCTTATGTGAACACTGGAGGTCATGTAACTCCTCCCGGTGGTTTTCCATTTCAACTATGTACGTAACTGCTAAAGAAATATGCTATGTTTTATATCCCGGTGATTCCACGAACGATATTGTTACAAGTAATGAGGTGTCTTTGCTTCATAGCAACGACGAAGAAGCAGACACTCGTTTAATTCTACATGCCAACCACGCAGCAGCAACGTATGATAAAGTTATTATCAAAAGCCCTGATACAGATGTTCTTATACCTGCGATTGGCCTGCAACAACAGATGCAGAAAGAGATTTTCTTTTTGACTGGCACGGGAGATAGACGTCGTTGCGTATTTGTAGCAATTATCTCGAAATTCTTGGGCGTGGCTGTTGCTCTTTGTTTACCAGGCTTTCATGCTTTTACTGGTAATGGCATTAGCAATCAAGCAGCATCATGGTATCAGTGTTTAATGCAGAAGTCGATCTTCCATCACTGGTTGGCAATGGCTGGACGCTTGACGATAAAGAACTGGAGATAACTTGGATGACACGCCCACCCGCTCCGCGATCTTTAATTGAGTGTGTTGAGTGCAAGTGCAAGATTCTAGATGCTCGACCATGCGTTGTTCCTGCAAAAAGGCTGACTTAAAGTGCGCTGACCTATGTTCGTGTGGTGATTGCCAGAATGCAGTAGTTGAAGATGGTAACGACGATGATAGCAGTTATGGCCTGGCTCAATCTGATGACGATGATGAACTTGAAGGATCAGGATCTAATCTGGATTTCGAAGATGACGTCGATGATGAGTTGTGGTATTAGCTGTCCGATTAAAAGGGTTGAGTTCAACATTTTATTTGTGTTTTAAAATTATAAGGCGCTCGTAATTCTCCCACATGGTATTAAAACGCATGGCTGATATCAACCTTGGTATGCGTGTTCAATATTTTAACATGTACAGTAGTTGTACGTTGCAAATCACGTTTAAATTGATGTTGGCGTTGGTAATTAACTTTGTCAAAAAACTGAGATGTTGTAAATAGTTTTGTTGAGAAAACGTGTGTATTATAAAAGTAGTTAATATAAAAACAAAGGGTATGCTGGAAAATAATTGTGTAGTAATTATTTTATATAAATTGACTAGAAACAAAACGCTCGTGGAATGATTTTGATGCGTGTAAATAAAGTTGTTCTTATTTATTTGTAAATTCCATGAGCAGAATGCTATAAAAAAATCGCAAATTGGCGGATGTTTTTCCGATTAATTGTTGTCTAAGTCTTCTCTGACTAATTTAGTTTTGAAAAACTATGAAAATTTGCGGAAAACCTCGTAAAACTCCACTCAAAGCTTTCTTGTTGAAACCTGCTTGCACAGCAAAATGCTTCATGTAAATACCGGTATAAAACTGCGGAATCTGCTATATATGTCGTATATTACACCAAGTATCCGAGACATTTCCCGAATCAAAATGGCGTCGGTGTATTGCAAAACATGCAAATTCACTGATTTTTCGAAGATGAAATGCTCGAAAACTGCAGGTTTGTGCAGGTGAAAACAAGTGAATTTAGACTTTCTATAACTTATCCTAATTTTCTATCGTGTTTTCAAGTAGTGCCCGAAGGGGGGCAACAAAACTGAACGATAATCGGCCACAGAATACGGCCTATTGAGCTGCTGTCTAAATTGGGGCTCGTATTAACCAGGACAAATCTCGGATAATTCCTTCTCAAATAATAGAATGCCTAGGTTTTATTATCGATTCTGTTCATATGACAGTATGTCTTACGCCTAGAAAGCGGGATAGCCTCCATAAGCTCTGTCAGACTTTTTTATACCCTGGAAAGCAGTTTACTATTCGCGAGGTCGCATCTTTTATCAGGAAAATAGTTTCATCCTTTCCTGGAGTAGAGTTTGGCCCTTTGCATTATCGAAACTTAGAATCTAATAAGGACCATTGCCTTAAGCAAAGGTTAGGAAATTTTGAGGCCAAAATGACCTTGTCACTGTTAAGTCTTACTGAAGTTCAGTGGTGGCTTCAGAATGTTCGATTAGCCACAAAGAATATCCACCATGATCAACCAGACATTTTTCTTTACACTGATGCGTCAAGTTTAGGCTGGGGGGCACATACATCTCGGAGTTGGCAGCAGCTATGTAAATTTTGAGTTATTACAATTATTCATGTCTTTAGAAATCTATTGTTTTCACAGTAAGTGAACACTAAAATATTAGCATAGCGGGACAAATAGATTAACAAATGGGCAACATTTTGTGGTCAACGGCAGATTGATCCCTTGCATCCCACTGTGATCTGCGTTTTGGAGTTTCTCCAAAGTTTGTTTGAGCAAGGTTTGAGTTACGCAGCTCTAAATACGGCACAGTCAGCCATTTCTAATTTGGACTTACAGTCTGTTTTAACCGGAAATAATAAACCAGTGGGACAGCATCCTCTAGTGTGTCGTTATCTTCGAGGAGTCTTCAACGAACGAAAGCCTGTTGCGAAATATACTACAATTTGGCCAGTAGATAAAGTTCTTGATCACTTGAATACCTTATGGCCGTTGGAGTGGTGTTCTACGAAGGAACTCGCATACAAGTTAGTCATGCTAATTGCTTTAACGACTGGCAAAGATGTCAAACATTAACATTATTGGATATATCGGCGGATCATATGCAAAAAAACGTTGTTATGACTTTGCGTTAACAGATCATGTGAAACAAGATCGCCCAGGGAAAGTCTTCAGTAATCTTCGCCTTTATAAATACAGTGTACCCGAACTGTGTGTTTATACAACCTTAGAGTGTTTTACTGTGACTGCACCTCTCCGAGCCTCTACCAGGCTTTTCGTCTCGTTCATCAAGCCATATAATGCGGCCACTTCTTTTACGATTGGTTGTTGGATTAAAGCAGTTTTACAGCAGTCCTGGTATCGACACCCAGTCCTTTTCTGCTCACAGTACTCAATGTGCATCAGCGAGCAAGGCAGCTACGTCAGTTACGGCAGATGTGATTCTGAAAACTGCAAGCTGGGCTGAGGAATCCACGTTCCGATGCTTTTACAAAAAAACTGTGGCCATCACGAATCAAATGAGTGTTGCGGTTTTGCAGTAACTTTCATTAACATTCCTAATTATTCAGTGTGATATTTACCTTGATACTTGCCTATCGATTCTCTAATTATATTACGTATGCATAGTTGTTGTGTACCATTTTGTGTTTCCTGCTTTAAAATCTCATGTTAGCCCGGATGTACGTAATGATTTGGTAGAATTTAACAATTAAACAAGACTTACCTGGAAGTTTAAGTTTGATGGTAATTCTACCAAATTATTTAAGTACAGGAGGGTTAACATGCCCATATAACCCTTCCCGCTCTTCACTGGAAGGTGTCATCATTGTATTTTACTATGTACAAGTTGTACGTTTACAGGCTATATGCTATGTGTGTTTGGAGTTTCGTCAACCCAAAATGTTCTTTTAAGACTGATCTCGTGGCGGTGTGTGTGCATCTCATGTTAACCCTCCTGTACTTAAATAATTTGGTAGAATTACCATCAAACTTCAACTTCCAGGTAAGTCTTGTTTAATTGTTAAATTATAAGGGATCTGTGGCTTGACCAGGGAAGTTGTTGTTGGAATGGTTGCAAATCTTGAAAGCAGAGAACTGCGTAGCAGAGAGTATATATCAAGACAACTTCCTCTCGAGCATCCACAAACTTCCGCTACAGATGATGTCGAAGGCATGTTTTCGCTACTTCATGAAATGTTGGGGGATATCTTTGATCTTAAACAATTTCATGAAGCACAAGCAAAGATATTGAATGAATTCGACAAGAGGATCGACCCAGATTTTAAAATTTTTTTACTGGTCAGGGGGCTTTCTTAAAGAGGCAGTGTCAGCCTATGTTAACACAAAAAATCTGAACTGTCTGCAAGTTTAGAAATGTCCATTGTTTTGTAGCTTTATTTTATACATATAATGGTTTACAAATAGCTCAAACTTCTATCTTAAGCAGTAATAGTTTACTTTCGTTTTATGTCCACAAGTCCCAATTCCTGGTAAAACGTGTTTCCTAGTAATAGGATATAGTCACGTGACTATAATTTACTGTCAACAAAACTCAACGTAATATATTAACTATTAACGTGTAACAGTGCCCCAGGCTGAATGGGGCCCCAACTAAGTTAGACATCAAAATTGTGTATTTTTCAGGGAGATATAGGGTGCCAAAAGCTTTTGCAAAATGGGCAAAATGTAGTTGCCAAGTTTTTTAATGGTAAAAAATTGAGGTTGAAATCCTAGAAATTGATGATAATGGACTAGTCAGAAAATTTTTTTTACCTGAAAATGTTGTCTGAACGGCCCTGATTAGGGGCAATTGTGAGACTCATATTTTGCACTAAACTGAAAAAGAATGCCTGTAAACACAAAATAAAGCAATAACAAAAAGCTTGATTTTTCCCATCTGAAAATTTTTTACTCCAAAATCTGAGATATGTCCGTAATTTTAAACACTTTAATGGCTTAGACTTTCTCAATGATCTATCACAGATCCCCAGGGAAAATGTGGCACAATATGAAAATCCTAACGCTTGTTGGCAACTTTTACAAAATCTCTCTGAACTGCATAAAGCTAAAAATATTTTTTTCTGTGATAAATTTAAGGATTGTGCCTAGACTAATGATATTAAACAAAGTTGGTTACATTAACCATCTTCTGGCTAGAAAACACAATTCTGATATCATTCCCCATCTAAAAACTGGTAACATAATTACTTCTGATAAGTCAATGATAGCATAAGCGTTTAATGACTTTTTTGTGAGCACTGGGCCAACACTATCCGCTGAAATTGACCCTGACTCCCAGAACTCGTCAGCAACCCCATTTCTGATACGGATCCGATGACCCTTCACACCCTGACTGAAATTAGCGAACAAGAAGTGTTTCTTCTTCTAACTAATCTCAAAACTTCAAAATCATCTGGCCTTGACTCTATCCCTGCCACCTTTTATAAAGGAAGCTTTATTTACCATTGCATAGACCACTTTCATGACTGAGAGGAAATTCTCAAAATTATATTTCTATGTAACTCGGCAATTTCCTTAAATAGTTCCCAAATCATAATTCTGCATCTGAATCCATAAAAAAGTTTTATTTGCATTCAAAAACACCTGTACAGAAAGATTGTGCCAAAATTTAAACGCAATTTTAGAATTTTGGGTACAACACACCCTTCCCGAAAGCTCATCACTTGGCTATAAAGCCTCACATTCATGAAAAACTATTTTGGCTTAGAGCATCAATGTTGTAGAGTAGGGCGTTGAAGACTTGAAGTAATCATATAAACGTCTTGTGCATTTTCTGTAACAAAAATTCATCCCAATTTTAGAAACAGAATTTCCACAAGATATGTTGTATATTGTTTTAGATCAAAGAGATACATGTAATTCCAAAATTTCAGTGAAATTCAATAAATCTAAACATGTGTATGCATTTTAGAATACAGTTTTGCAACATAGGGTGCTTATATAAGGTTTACACAGGACAAGCAAGAATTTCATCCCAATTTTAGAAATGGAATTTCAACAAGATATTTTAAATATTGTTTTAGATCATCGAGATACATGTAATTCTAAAATTTCACTGACATTCATTAAATCCGAACATGCCTATGCATTTTGGAGTACAATGTCTCGTTTTCGTGTGGCATTTATAGTCAAGTCTTGTGCGAGAGCTCGAAACTTGCAGGAAACACTCGCCAGATTTTAAAAAACTCCAGTAAAAATATTAAATCCCCTGCCCCATCGCAATTATTTTTGGGCCTCCAGGAAAAAATTCTGTTATTATCAAGAGAAAATAATAAGGTAAATTAAGTTTTATCATGTTTTTAACTAAATTATTTGAGAATATTTTTTTACTAGTTTTGCCTTTTATTGATTATTATATATATATTAAATTTGTAAAATCTACGTGAAGAAAAACTTATTATTATTGATATTCATTTAGATAATTGCGAGTTAGATAATTTTACTTTTTCCTTTTCACAAGATTATTTGTTTTTTTGTCGTCTAAAATACCATATAATAAACAACTTACAGACCTCACTGTCATTCAGCAAGTACCCAATCCTTATTAGCATTGACTAGGAGTACGACTACGACTACGGGATTCGTCATTCCCACGCGTTGTTTGCTTACGCCATCAGCCGAAAATCGTAGTCGTTGGGCTTTTGAGTAAGAAATTTACAAACCAACTCGTATTTAAAATCGGAATCAGAATCAGATTTATTTTTACAGGTATACAAAAACAAGAAAAAAGCTCGGCGACTATGAGTTTTGGCTGATGGCGTCAGCAAACAACGCGCGAGGATGACGAATCACATAGTCGTAGTCACTGCTACAGCTCCCTACTGTCGTGTTAACAACATTCGAAATTTGGATTAGAAATTTCCATAAAAATTCATAACTATATACGACGGCATAGAGGGGCTTTCTGGAGAAAATTGTTGAATATTTTCATTACAAATAAATAAAGCTAACAACTATCTAATCATCAACTTCATAATTATCATCATCGAATTCGTCATTGTCGCTTTCCATACTCTCCATGTTCAGCATGTTACAGTATTCCGCTATTGCTTCTTCAGTAATGTCCTCGTCAGGATAATGTGCTTTCTGGGTGTTGGGCGAAACATCAATGTTAAATTGCTGCTTGAGAATACCAATGAAGAAAGACAGTGAACGTATTCTTGACGACAATACAGCTATAATTCCACGATTGCTTTCAGAAAGATTGTCTGCCTTTAGCACATTATACCAAGAAGAAAAAGTTGATGCAGTTGCTCATTTCATCTTTTAACATAACAACTTCTTCCTCACATCTTTGTTTTATATTATACATATCAATTAAGTGATTTTTAATTGATCTCGGCATGTGCACGTTACATTGTTCGGCGCTGTCTAACCCATCCCACAACGACGATTCAATATTGACACACTGCTTAAAAGTTAATTGATCTGGATATTGAACTTCCGATATGGTTGACATTTTTCCAGTACTTGCGTTGAAGGTATTCATGGCTTTCTTAATCATACTTGTCTGCCTAGTAATTTGCCCACAAAGTTTCTTCGCAATATTTTGACCATCTATAAAAAGAAAGATAGCTTGATTGTTAATAAAAATGTATGGAATTGTTACCACTGCGAAGTTAGTACGAAATACTCAGGCTTAAACATCTTGCAGGAATCGACAAACGGCACTCCAGGAAGTACTAGTACTTCAGCTATTTCAGGTAGATGGCTCTCAAATGCAACCTTTAGGTGTAGCCAGCTACATTCCATAACCAATAAGGGTTAAGCATAGTTAGGTTAGGCATGTTTCCTCATCATAAAACATTACAGATGTTTTGATTTGAACTCCTAAAAAACATATTTAATAGCAGTAAGATTAAAGATATACCTTATATTTTTTTATTGGGTACCTTCAGTTAACTGTCAGGTTGTTTTTCTAAAAGCAACTGTTATAAAATGTTTTTAGTCAGACAGTAAAGAATTCAGAAACTTTAGGAATAGAAATATATGTACATCAAACACCATACCAGATGAATTAACAACGGTAATCTCTTTAACATAGCCACTTAAATCATGCACATCAGGTTTTCTCCACACATCTCTTTCAAACACAAAAACCTCAAACCTGATAAAAGCATGATAATATACAGTACTGTTGTTAATGGGGAATTCTCCCCTGCTATACCCATAAACTACCAGCTAACAGAGGTAGTCTAATTAAACAGATATAATTAACCATAACTATCAACTATTGTTTCCTAGCTTCGTCTATTTTATATAAATTAGGTAATTGAAAAAAAAATTGTTTATTTCTTTTGAAATTAAGCTGGAAACCAGAAATCATTGCTGTTCACTTACATTCACCCTACCTATATTCATGCAGCTTATACGTTATAATTATACTCTACCTTCCATATCTCTGGCACATGCACAGACTGCTTGTGCTTCTTATTACAACACTCAGCACACATTAATTGCAAGATTCCCACATTGAAGGCATCGGCACTCAGCTATGTTTGAACAAAAAAGCAGCAACTGGTATCATTGGATAATGCCATGCTTTCAATGTATTTATCCAGCATACTTTCATGTATGTTTGACCAGGCTTCCATTTCTGCTTCCTTTCTCTGACGATATTGTCTAACACGAGTTTTAAGGAGGAATTGTTTTCCATATTGGGGAATTTCATTTGTGTGACCATCATCTACATTGGCAAGTGGCAACATTAGTAAAGTCAACGATTGATCCATCATACTGATCACCTTCATCTATATCTTTAACATTATGATCACTGGTGTTCTCTTGCCCCGAAACAGATGATTGGCCAGGTAATGTTATATGAACTGGTATGGTAACTTTGGAGCGTTTACGAACACATCCCTCTCAATATTCCACAACTTTAAATGTTGTTTTTAACTTATTTCCTCGTGCCCTATAAATTATATAAAGAAATTTGACTTTTAAAAAACAAAAATATAATAATAATAAGTGTACAATCACCATTTACAAAACAATCAAGGTTAGCTTTCATCGTAATCATTTCATGACTTATGAGACTTATTGAGGGTGAAATACCCAGGCAAAGGCGAATAAATAAATAAATCAAAGGCAAAATACCCAGGGAAAGTGGTGATATATTTGTATCTTAGCTATAAAAAAATGCACAGTACACTATTTTAATAACTCACATGTTTTGTAAACAATCACATTTGAAGTTTTCCCAAAGCTACCCTAGAGTTGATTGCAACGTTCCAAGCCGGTACAGCAAAATCCAATAATTACAACGAATGAATAACAGAATAAGAACACAAAGCCAGCAGGTACGGCAGATTTTTCTTTGGCACTTACATATGGGCAATGAGAGATAATAAAACCTGTTTATATATGTGTAATCGGGTGAATACACAAAAGTACAGCTCTCGATTGAGACCTAGGAAAGCCTGGGAAGGACCCAGAGCCAACATAGCCACTCAATTCCCTAAGGTTATCGTTAAATTTACTAGGAGAGATAAAGGGAAAATTCTATGAAGGAAGAAAGCAGCTTTTTGACAAGTCAACAAAAGATATTTGTCATGCTTAAGTTATCAGATAATCGAATCTTCGTTGCTGAATGTCTAAGTCTGAGAAACAAGGGGTTATTTGCATTATTGAATTTAAAGAAGGACAAAAAATTAAAGTTTAATATGGACACACTCGGGTCGTATTTATCTTAGAAAGGACAATGATTCACCCGCACACTTTATAAAAAGTCAGGAAGATGTAAACTCTTAAATATAAGTACTTTAATAATTATATATGCCTGTTTGTATAAAAGAGGTGATCCACGCTATTAGTTTCAAAAATCTGTTATCACAATGGGATGAGGTAGCAGAAGGCAAGAAAAGTGTCATTATCAAGGGTGAAACACCCAAAAGCTATAGCTGTAAAAATAAGTCGCCATGTTGTGACAGTAAAAAGCTTTTTGCAAAATCAAAAATTTGCAAGAGGAAATCTTGATCGGATAGTGGGGTTTTAAAATTAAAACATTTTTAAAACATACTCATCAGCCAAAGCACTGCCACTACCCTGATCCTTTGTGTGCATCAATTTTGACATTTCCCACTGTTTTGATTTTTGAACCTCTCTGACTTCTCTGTATGGCAAAATTTGGAAGTGTGATGCATGTAAATTGCAAGCAATGGTACCTTTAAATTATTTGTTCAAGCTGTTAGAGCAAAGAAAAGTTCAATATAATGGTGCATCAACACTTAATCAAAATATTTTTATCAAATAGGTGGTTCGAGTAGCCAGCAACATTCCTTAATTAATCAAATTAATTTCAATCTAATATATCTAATTAATGTTAGTTATTAAGTTCATAATTGTGAACCCTTTAAATAACAAAAGAAACTGTAATAGTGACTGTTAATCAGTTAATAGAGACGTCATGGCCAGAAATTCGCGACATTGAGCCAATTCTTCGTCAGCGGTTAACCGAGGTAAATTTAAAAATGGCGGCGACCAAGCGTCAGGCTACGCGTGTTGACTACACGCAATTAGACAACTTTAGCTCTGTTGTTTTGTACGATAATTCTGCACCCCGAAAGAAGAAGGGAATGACATATGAGGTGGAAAGAATAATTGAGGGTCTCCCAGGGGGGGTATGGGTTCCTGTGTTCCCTTTATAATTTTTACTTTGTTCCCTTGTTCCCTTCAAAAATTTTGACGTGTTCCCTTGTTCTTATTTGAAATTCGTAATTACACTATACACTCTAATTATAATCTAAATTATTACTTTCTTGACGTGTTTTAAAATAAACTAAATGTATGGTTAATAATAATAATAAAATTTATTCAATAATTATTACAGACATTCATGTCATTGTCCAACGAATAAACAATAAAGTATCATAAATGTTAATAATAAATAAAATCATCCCCGTTTGGTCTTTTCCTTCCACGCCTTGGCCTCTTATTTGTTGAACATTCTGGAGCATCATCAAGGCACTCTCTAACCTCTCTCGCTTCATTAATCGTCACTGCGTCAACGCATTCAATCAAGCACGATTGATACTTTAGAAACGCATTCT
Organism: Dendronephthya gigantea; assembly: GCF_004324835.1. Classification (NCBI taxonomy): domain Eukaryota; kingdom Metazoa; phylum Cnidaria; class Anthozoa; order Malacalcyonacea; family Nephtheidae; genus Dendronephthya; species Dendronephthya gigantea. Next base: position 14,156 of record NW_021163056.1, on the reverse strand, counting down.
CTGTCAGTTCAAGGTTGCCACCTTCCGTAACAGTTTTCTCTATGGATCCAGATATGTCTTTCACATTGACCTCGACAATTCCTTCTTCACTAAACAAAAGAGGATTGAAAGGGTCACTTTCAAAATAAGTGGCATTTGTTTTCTTTGTTGAAGCATTTACGTTTTCGTGTAACATGTATAACATCATACGGCCAGAATTAATGTCAGACGCAAGAAAAACAACGTTTCCGGTGATATAGAGACAAGTGTCACCACTGTCACTGCTGTGTCCATGATCGTGAGAAGTAACTGTTTCGGCATCATTTTCTGCAATTTTTGAGAAATCCAAAGGCTCGCTTGTTGGTTCGGCTTGCGCATAGAGATTTATCGGCAGACTACCAGGGTTGTCCTTAGTACTCATGTTCCGCACAGTCTTTTGTGGGACACTTTGGCCATACTTCATGCGCCAGTTTCTCATTTGCTGCTCCTGTGGCTTTGTCAACTTTGTTGATGAAGGAGGAGCCACCTTAGGCAGGGTTGAATATGGCAAATCAGACTTGACTCTTGGGTAGTGGGACTTTGCACTGGTATAGTAAGAAAATTTGGTTTTGCACATCTGCTTCAAGTGTTCCTTCATCGCCCGACTGAACCGGAAGTCAAATTGCAGTTGCATTGGCATATCATATGCTCCTGCCCTCATTTCAGAGAAAAAATTTTCCACTACAAGCGTCAAGAGGCTTTTAAGTTTAAACACTTTCAAAAGTTCTGGTGCATAGTTTTTAAAAATGTCTCGAATTTCTCTCAAAGCCAGCAAGATTCGCCTTTCGTCTTCTAGAACGACGGACGAAACAGTTCCCTGCGTACCTTGGGTCTGGGCCTCCTTTCCCAAGAATGCTTTGACTTTATTTACAAATAATCCATCTTTCATTACTGGCATGCACACCTGGGTATCTTTCTTCCATTTCTATTAATTAGAGCAACATGAATTGTAGAAACATTTTAAACTAGGATCAATGAAAATGGTAACATTTTAATTACTAATGATAACATTACAATATAGACAAATGGTCACATATATAGTTTAATCATAACATCCAAAGTAATAAGACACTCCTACCAGTTTTGAATCTTAGCCATTTCTGTTCTTGCCATTCTGTCCTGTTAACCTGAGTGATGTGCTTCTCACTGAGAGACTTGAATAACTGCTCATCCAGTTGCCTGTGTGTATCCTCCTTCCGAACCTTCTTGCTATGGCTACTTGATTTAGGGTCTTTACTTGACTTGTCTTTGTTAGACTCTAATGATGTGCTAACATCATTAATGGTGTTGGAAGTCAAATTTGCATGTATCAGTTCAATTTCATATACTTTTACTGAAACAGAAATGAAAAAATTATTGCATTTCAATTGAGTATTTATCAACTATATAATCTAGAATACTTAAAGTGTTCAACAGCAAAGATGAAATTAATTAAAATGTTATTTGTAGTTTGTTTTAACACTTTAAAATAAAAAAGACAAAGGAGTATATGAAATTAAAAAATTATCCACAACATATAATAGAATACTTTGGAATTTACTTGGAATTTAGTATTGTCTTCACTTACTTATCAATTCTCGCTCTCGGTTTAGCAGTCTTTTTAAGGCAGGCTGCCATTGTTCCTGAGAATCCAATTCAAATATTCTCCCTTTTGGAAATTCTGGCATGGACGTAAAGTCTTTTACACTTAGTGAGATCCTGAACTTTCGAATTTTAAGTTCTGTGCATCGCTTGGCGATTCCAAAGCCTTTTTTAATTCTTTCAACAAGTTCATGAAAGTCTCGATCGCTTTGGGCGCCAACTGCCAATTCAAATGACCACTGCATTGAAGGTTTTACCACGCCATTATGGTAAATTGCAGCAGTGACTGGCAACAATATGCGGTCAGCGTGTTTTTCTTCTTCCAGATTGCTCATATTTGAATGTCCATCCATATACAAATTTCTAATATCTTGATTTACCCGAGCAGAGTCGACCAAATTCTGATAAATCCGTGGCAGATTTTTGCCCCATTTATAGCAAAAAATTGCTGAATATATTGCAAACTACTTATATATTCGCGTCTCGTGTTTTGTATAAATGTCATACTCAGTGTACATAACAGTAAACGTTGCTTGCAGGCTCACATCAGGAAAATAGTAAATACTTCATGTTTATCACTGCTGAAGACGCACATGACGCCTGGAAAGATAAAAAAATATTAATTTATATGGAACTGTGGCAACTTCAGGCCCTTTTAATTTAAAATTCTGTAGCAATTCCCAATTTTTCCGAAAATATAGACTGTGCTCCCCTGTTCCCCTGTTCCTCACTAGATTTCTCGTTCCCTTTCTCCCCATCATTTTTATGTCCTGTTCCCGTGTTCCCACTACAAAATCTATCGTTTTCCCTTGTTCCCCAAATACCCCTGGGAGACCCTCATAATTGGCAGAAAGAAAGAAAAACACGTAAGTATTAAACCGAACTAGCCCGAACTAGCAAAACAAACTATTTAACAAAGCCTGAATTCGTACACTACAACTATAGACTATGCACTAGAACTATAGATTATACACTACAACTATAAACTATACAAAATTAAATAATACAATCTCATAATTTCTACTTACAATTTGGCCTGCTGTATGTACTGAAGGTTATATATTTTAATTAATTAAATAATATATGATATACCAGTCCCTGATTATTATTGTTGATTTTATTATATTAGGACTATTCATATCTTATTAAGTGGGCTGGATGGCCTCTAGATGGGTGTACTTGGGAGCCTTCTGCTCATTTACCTGAGAGCTTATTAAGGTAAATATAACACTGACACCAGCTCTTCATCCTTGATTAGTAAAATTGTCTAGTGTTAGAATGAAATGAAATACTCTGGCATTAGACAGGGTAAAATACTAAAGTAAGGAGCATCTGGGCGCATTTTAACTTAATGGATAAACTACACACATTGGCATGCAGACATGCAACTTAACCAATTACCAACGCTTTCCCCTTGCTAGGTAAAATTGTCTGGCATTAGACATAGTAAAATACTCAGGCATTCAACAGAGTAAAATGTTATAAGTAGGGTGCATCATGAGCTGCAATGTGACTAAATGGATTAAACCATTATGCTATACAAGTAAAATTATCTGAGTAAATATTAAAGAAGGTTGCATTGATGCATTGGTGCAACTCAACTCAACATGCTTCTGAAAAATCTACTTCTCATGATATATATGTGAGCTAATTTATTCTGTTATATTTTTTTGAAGGGGTTATGACCGTCCGCCAAAACCATCTTTAAGCAGACTAGAATCAACTGCTAGAGCATTTGCTTGTGGTATTCTGCACCTTTTAAAATCAAAGGCAATGGGTTGTGGATACATTGACCTTGATCTTGATTGTTGGCGATACATCACCCAAGGGAAAGGAACACCATCAGAACACAGGGGACATGTTCTTTATAATAAGAGTGATTTTAGTCGCCTTCCAATGCTACCTCCTGACTGGTGGTATTATTTTAATCAACATGGGGAGGGGAAGAAAGTTGATTTTCCCATGAAGATCAAACCCATAATTGGTTGGTCATCAAAGAAGTATGTCTTCAATGGAAAGAAAATTGTACCAGGAAAAAGGTTTCCAATTGAAAAAATAAGTGTTTCCTTTGCACGGGTACCTTGTAATGAAAAAAATTATTGTATATAGGTTCAGTACATAACATAAATACATAATAATATTAACAGAATAATAATAACTTATAATAACATGATGAATATTTCAGCTTCACTTTAGAACTTAATTTAATTTTTGTGGAGTGCTTGCTTCAAAATATCCTGTAATTTCTCCAGTTTTCGTACTCGTGTTTGCACTCCTAATTCCTTCAGTTTCTCCTTAATTTCAACAACGGAAAGATTTTCGATATCAATGACGCTTTCGGAAGTGCTCTCTGGTATTTCAGCATTCGGGACAGGTGACAGCTTTCTTCTTTTTCTTCTGCTTTCTTTAATTTCAGTCGACCAGTACTCAGCGTTTGACTTGCTGTACGGTCTATGCATGCGCTCATGTTGGCCAGTTATCTGCAGTCGTTTAGTAACAAGTAGGATATCTTTCGGAGCATCCCACTTGTTTGACTTTGTCAGATGAAATTTTCTCACATCGTCATTATTCTTTTCCACTCCTGGATATGTAAAGAAAAATATATAGTACAAAATTTACTGTTGTAAGTGCTTATCAGCATACGCATGTACAATTCTTACTTATACTCTGATATTACCTTGTCCTGTAAACTTTTTTATGCCGTTGTGTCTCCGCATGAAGTTTGGGACGTGGTATACCAGACAGTGCATGTAAGGAGTAACTTGCTGTTTGCCAAACCCGTTGACTTCCCCGCCAAGCGAAACAAATAGATTTACCCACGCTTTAGCCTAAATGAATAAAACAATGGGACTGGATCGTCAAAAAGGAACACAAATTACAATTTAGCAATTTCAGTCTGATACAGCTTAAAAGGTATTTCTTGTTATACTAGTAGTTAAGCGCTATAAATACATGTTGGAGTACTTAGTCTTAGTGGTGCCACTTACACGTTCAAAGAACTCATTAATTCTTTCAGGTGTGGGATCATGCTCATTCAGCATTTGATAAATCGTATTAAAGTCCTAAAATTAAAGGAGTTGGTCAGGTGTTTTACTTTTGCTGCTCGCGTATTTAAAATCGATGTGCATTGGGATATTACCTTCCAGATCTTAGTGACTGACTCACTGTGGGCTGGTTTAGTTACTGTACATAATTTATCTGGGAGATCTCTCATGAGCCGTTTCTTGTCCGATCCCATAAGGCTGGTAAAGTCGTGTACACCACTTCCCTTTCCATCAGCATTCCTTTTCTCCCAAACATTGAAAGACACGCCACACGACTGGATACACTCAACAAGGTCTGACAGATGTTTACTTGTTCTATCCTTTGGTGGTTTATTGCTGTTGTCTTTAAAGTCCCATTCAAGAGCTTCATTAACTAAACTCTTTGTCAAGATATCTAAAAAATTTTAATAATCAAGTAAAATGTGATTATATCTAATATGCACGATAAACGTGACCAAGGTGAAGGTATGTAGATTCGTGCATATTGGCATCTAGTTCCAAAACCGCATATCTCGATTATAACTTTATTAATGGCAAACTTTAGACAAAGTCAAAGAGAAGCCATTGCCACAGCAAGTCGATTCCTTTGCGCGCCCTGTTGCTCAAGGGCAAAGAACGACGAAGGCTAAGCGAAAGTTGGAGCAAGAGTTGCAACAAAATGAACCAACAAAAAAAAAGAGTAAAAATAAAAATAAAAGAAAGCGCAAGCCCAGTTCCGGCAAAAAGAAGACCAAGTGGTCTCTGGAAGAAATGGAAGCGAGCCGTGCAGACACTGATCCCTGTGCTTCTGACTCGGATGGCTGTGTATAGCTGGCCTATGTGTCTTTACATTGTAATTTGTAACTATTATATATGTGTGCATTAATTGTAATTTGTAACTATATGTGTTCTAATTTAATTACTACATGATTTTACTTGCAAAGGAGTGTAAACTGGCCATTCATGGGTCAACTGGCCTAAATGCCTGTGTCTATAGGTAACCAGTTGAGTTGCAATGCACCTTGGTGCACTCCACTTAACTTTATTATTTGCTGGTGCTTAATTGATTGAACAAATCATACTCACCTGTAATGCGAAGCATTAAATGTAGTTCATCTAATACTACATTTTCAAGTTTCACTTCAAGTAATGGCTTGTGTTGGCATGAAAACCGATTCTTTACGGCACAGTCTTGTATGTCCTTGAGTGAGCGACAGTCATGATTTTCCCAGAAATCCATTGGTTTAGACATGTCCCATCTAAAATCAGATTATAATGCTTTTGTGAATCTGAATCATTTACAGCTATTTATTTATTGATATTTGAATTAGAATGATGTATTTAAACACTATGATTTTGATTCACAGAAGCATTAGTGCAGACAGATATTATTAAGTCTAATTTCCTACTGTTCCAATACCATGCATTTATTTGTACATACCTCAACAATTTGTGTATTTTACACCAAATACCATAATCTGAGGTGGCCCCTTGGAAACCCAGTATCAACAACAGAAACTAAAAAGAAATATATACATGTTATGTATATGTATATATGGATTTAATATTGATATAAAAAAAAAAATGAGTTGAAAAACTGCTGTCATCATTAAACCAAATAGTACAATGAACTTTTTAAGAATGGTCCTGTTATTAGGTATTCTTTCATATGCTTGCTTACTGAGGTACTGCATGTGCTCAGATCAGTACCCAAGCACAGTGGCAAATTGTTATCTATGCAAATATTACCTTGTAATCACCTCCAACAAATATTTCAATAGGTACATTTTTATTCTTGATTTTAATTTTCCCTGCCCTTACCAACTTGTTGATGTCATTAAAAATCTTTGAACATGATATCTTTAAAAGATCATAGTCCTCATGACCCTTAACAACAGCCACTGTATGATTCCCTACATGATAATTACAAGGAAAACAGTAGCCTATTATATACTAAAGACAAAGTTGACAAAATTGTCCAGCAAATAATACCCTTTGATGACATCACAGTATCTTCGGCATTCAATATTGAAAAGCTGATGATTATAAAATTGGTCAATCTAGTCATCTTTGCCCCATCACCACTGATTTTTACTTTTATTACAGTGTCTCTTAGTTTCTCATTTGCCTCCATCTGAGAATTAAAATACATGTGGCATATGACAAAATTTCTTAACCATTATCTTAAAAATAGGCAGTTATATAGCCAGCCTGAGTTTGCAATGCCCTCTTCTTGTCTGGACTATGCAGTTTATAATTGCCCTGAATATATTATTCAAAATAGAGCAACGTTGATTACAGTTGAAAACTTACCATTTTTCAATAACAGTGCATAATTCGTCCTGGAAATTAAAAGCAGCCCCATTTGCTTCCCCAGGGGTCCTTTCAATACAAGAGAGCTTATTTAGATCCTCTTTGCATTGCTTAATCAGGTAGGACCTAGGAAGTTCTTCTCCTCCTGGACAACAAGTTAATTCGTGGTATGCTGCTTCCCCAATACAAAATTTGTCCATAATGTGCAACACCTGCTGCATTTCCACCTGTTCTTGATTTGGAAGTTCATTAAAGGATTTTGATTGCTTTTCTGACGCAATTGTTAAACCATGTTCTTTTCCCAAATCGTCAACCAATTTTACACTCTTCAAATGAAGCCCAAAAGATGCAATGAACCAAAGCGCTTGCTCCGTTCTAGTAGCTAACGTTTGAAGCTTGCGTTGCTGGCGCTTCCCAACTTCCAAAAATTCATTCCCTTATTTTCAAATCTTTTTTGTACAGTAAGTTTCTCAATTGCATTGTACAATTTGCCATTCTCCGTTTTCAATTTCTCAATGTCAACAGTGGCCTTGACGATCTTCTTTTGGAATCGATCCACCAGTGTGGATGCCTCTTTACATTTTATGCTTAATATATTATTTTCCCTAGTAATCGACTCATTTACCCGTTGAAGTTTCGAAACTTCGTCCTAAATCATTTACCAAGGCAACAGTACTAAGTTCACTACGAAATACCGCAACACTCTTACGTTTGTAAACAGCTCTTGCCGACTTCCCCCATGTATACAATAAAGCTGTTTTGCTACCTTTGTACAGTTTACTCGCAGACGTTCTTCAATCCTTATACAGTTCTCCTGAATTTGAGCGTACTGTTTGCCAATAAATGCGTTCAGTATTTGTATGTATGTATAGTCAGCTAATGTTGATTTCTTTATATTGTACCAACTGCTAAGCTGTTCGAACGGTATATGAACAGTAAAGGCAATTTGTTCGTCTTCGACTTCGATATCTACATCGGATTTTTTAATCAAATTTGGGCAATGCTTGCTATCAACAACTATTTCACTTTTAAATTTTGAATTAGAATAAACACTGAGGGCGTTTGCCATAAATTAGCATTATATTTGCATGTCACTGTCTCAGGAGAGAAGTCTTGAGTAGAATTCTAATTTACCGCTATATTGCGCGATTCGGTGTTCACGATGTTTCGTCGCAGTTGTTGACATGGTAACGAGACAGGAAGTAAATATGCAAACGCATTGTATGCTGATCAGTAACATCGCCTTGTCGCAAAATGCACTGTATATGAAAGCGCTGTTTCTGAGCGTTATTTTGATGTATTGCTCGATGGATTTCGCCAAGTATAAAGCTTTAAACTTTGCGTTCAAAGACAGGTAATTTGAGTTTCGGCTTTCACAATTACATTCGCAAAGTAACTGTGTCTGAAAGTGTAAAACATCGCTGCTTCAGGAACAAAATGGACCTGGCCGACAATGCATATTTTAACAAATGAAAGCCTTGATGTGTAGTATAATAATCAAACTTCTAATTGTATACGGCACAAATGGAAAAGCGGTGCTAAGTAACTTGTTTGAGACGCTTTCATATCATGAAATGCGGGATTTTCTGTAAATTTTTATTAGGTTAGTAAGCAATCGTATTCCATGTTTCACGTTCGGATTGGACCTCGTATTTACTACACAACAATATTACAGATTTAGTCCTATGTGTCTATTTGGGTGTGAAAGGCAACGCATGAACAGAACAAATTGAAAATATTTTATAGGTAGACTTCTATTGCACTTCTTCTAAACAGTTACTAATAATTTCATATTATTGCCCGACGCCATATTTGGCTGCGCGTACGCTTGCGCAATGCGCATGTCGCCATTTTCTTGCTATGATTTTGATTTTCGTTAGCACATGCATGAAACTTGAATGCACACATCCTTATACAAAATTGGTCTTTATTTTACAATAGTTTAGATAGTTATAAGATAATAAGTTATAACACTGAAGAACTGTCTTCCTCTACAAATGCAACAAAGTCCTCATCAACAAATGCCCTCCTAATTTGTAAGCACATGCTGGCAAGGGATATCTTCTGTTTCCAAGATGTCCATAGGTACACCATCCATACAAATGATTTGTATGCTGTGCTTCTGAAGAATCTATAGATAATTATCCAGTTAGGCCATTAGATATAAGGCCATAATTGTGTATTCAAGTAAAACACTGACTTATGCGGAAATCGATGTTGTAGAATACAATTAATACCAATATAACAGTAGCCTGCAAGTGCAATTAACAAAGTATATCATTTGTTCAGTGAAATATAGAATGGAGGTTTATTTACCTTTCGTGTGTACTTGTTTGCCGATACTCCTGCTTCTTTTGTGTACAATTTAGCTGCTGCTAAATGTACGGCCCAGGTGTCCAGACACAGACTATTGAAACCAGGATGCTTGGTTATACATGTTGGCAATTCGTCAACATCTAGATTTTGCAGCACAATATTGCTACCTAATGAATCAACGCACTCTTCAATCTCTGTACAGCATTGGCACTTTTTAGTGTTATGTAAAAGTTCAAAGTGACAATTGTCACATTTGCACCTGAAATAATGTACAATAGTTTGAATACCATATTTACAAAGTGTAACGTATATGCCAGGGCAAGGGTCACGCAATACAAGTCACGCAACCAAAGTCAAAACATTTTTATCAGCCTCCTATTTGCTCATTTTTTCACCATTTGGTATTAAAATCATGTCATTCGATAGATAAAAGCCTAACCTTTCGGATTGTGAAAAAATTGCGTTAATAGGACGAGTAGTTCACGTACAATAGCGCGCCAAAGTTGGATTACCTTTTTTTTGATACACCCTGTATACATATAACATATAACATATATACATATATACATAATACATATATACATATATACATATATACATATATACATATATACATATATACATATATACATATATACATATACATATATACATAATACATATATACATATATACATATATACATATACATATATACATATATACATATATACATAATACATATATACATATATACATATATACATATATACATAATACATATATACATATATACATATATACATATATACATATAACATATACATATATACATATACATATATACATATATACATATATACATATACATATATACATATACATACAGGGTGTATCAAAAAAAAGGTAATCCAACTTCAACGCGCTATTGTACGTGAACTACTCAGTCTATGAACGAAATTTTTTCACATTCGGAAAGATCAGGCTTTTAGCTATCGGATGTCATGGTTTTAATGCCAAATGGAGAAAAAATGAGCACATACGAGGCTGATAAAAAATGTTAGTCACAATCGCATATTTTCACCTCTGAGCCTAATTAAAGCAGTGCATAACAAAAGAAAAAACAATTAATCACGAACATGTCACAGCTTGCACTGGTTTTACAACTTGTTTATTGCAAATTATTTACATTTACACTTTAAAGAGATTATGCGCCAATGCCTTCAACGTGACCACCATCTCTATCGATACAGAGTTGACATCGCCGCCGCATTGCTTGGAATGTTCTCCTGATTAGCGCAGGATTATCTCTCAACGCTTCAACTTCATGTTGAATGCGATTCCGCAAATCATTTAGATCATGTGGTGGGCTTGTGTACACTTTATTCTTTAGGTAACCCCAAAGAAAGAAATCGCAAGGAGTAAGGTCAGGGGATCTTGGTGGCCATTCTACGTCATGGTGGAGGGCAATCACGCGATGACCAAACAGTTCTCTTAACCGATCGCGGACTGCAATTAAACGATGTGCTGGCGCACCGTCTTGCACCCACCAGAGATTTCGGAATGCCCCTCAATTTGCCTCCGAAAATGTTGCTGGAGTTGTGGCACCACGTCGTTGTTTATCATTTGGAGATAAATTTGTCCAGTGACATTTCTTTCAAAGAAAAATGGACCAATTATCTGGCCGCTGCCACAAAGTCTAATCCAAACCGTCAATTTTTCGCGACTGATGTTGACCTCATAGTTGAACTCGGGCGGTTGTCCTGCTGCGGCATACTCTCTAACGTTGTGGGAGTTTACTTGGCCGTTCATGGCAAATGCAGCTTCATCTCCAATAACGAATGGCCGAAGGAAATCCTCGTTTCTCTCGTAATGATCACACAGCCATCGCGCAAACTGCATTCGCCTAGCATAGTCTCGAGGAAGGAGTTGGTGTCGGATCTGCATGCGGTAAGGGTGCATGTTTAGATCTAGCCTCGTTATCCTATTAAAAGTAGCGGATGGTAGGCCAACACCATTCCGTCTTGCGCTTGTACCTGTCGGATGCTCAGCCAATCGCTGTCTTGCTGCCTCGATGTTGGCTGATCGTCCAGTGCGACGTCTGCCTGAATTTCCCTTGTTTTGATTCAAGGTTGTACCGTGTTGGGAAAACTTTCTCACATTCGCCCAAATCGTTTTAAGTGCAGGCGGTTGCCGCTCAGGGAACCGTTCCCTGAATGTCTCACGAGTTCTTTGCAAACTTCTGGTTTCGAAAAAGGTTTTGATGACGAAAGTTCGTTGTTCTACCGTAAGTTGTACCATGTTTGCATTTATTCGATGAGTGAGATTTATTCCTACTTAATATGCATATGCGGATAGTTTATTCAGAAGCGAAATTCTTCAATTAAGACCCAAAGGGAGTTAATTTTCAATGGTTTTAGTCCCAACTCTCAGAGGTGAAAATATGCGATTTTGACTAACATTTTTTATCAGCCTCCTATTTGCTCATTTTTTCACCATTTGGTATTAAAATCATGTCATTCGATAGATAAAAGCCTAACCTTTCGGATTGTGAAAAAATTGCGTTAATAGGACGAGTAGTTCACGTACAATAGCGCGCCAAAGTTGGATTACCTTTTTTTTGATACACCCTGTATACATATATACATATATACATATATACATATATACATAACATATACATATATACATATACATATATACATATACATACATATACATATATACATATATACATAATACATATATACATATATACATATACATATAACAATATACATATATACATAATACATATATACATATATACATATATACATATACATATATACAATAATACATATACATATATACAATATACATATTACATATATACATATACAATATACATATACATATATATAACATATAACACATATATACAATATACATATATACATATTACATATATACATATATACATATATACATATATACATATAACATATATACATATATACATATATACATATATACAATATACATATATACATATATACATAATACATATACATGGTTGGCGAGTGTGTACAATTTATGCACGAGTTGTGAAGGATCGCAATATGAACGAGTGAGCGCAGCAAATGAGGGAGTTTGTGATCCTTTCGCAACGAGTGCATAATAAAATCGTACAAACGACCAACCATGAAGTAATTTGTTTAAAATGTGCATAGAGATCAATTTGACCAACGACACGCCTTAAATATACAAAAAACCAGCAAACAACAAAATCGAAACTTTATGCATGAAAACATGTTTATTACTGTTCAGTTTCTTGTAATTTGTTCAATAAAAGTTAGACATTCTTTCCAAAAGATTGAGATTTGCTGAATGTAAAAATACTTGAATATGAGAATTATGTTTGAATCTCACTCCTATATTTCGATGCCATCTTGAAAGAAAATGTGAACAAATTGCCGCCAAAATGACATATGAAATTTTTACATGTGAAGAAATATCGTACATCCAATCAAATTGTGTATGGCATTTTTCACACGTGAAAAACATTGTATGTCCAATCAATTGTGCAATCTGATGGCTCCCTACTAGACAGATATAGCATATATATCTAGTAGAGAAAAGTAAACAAAATGGCTGAAAGATTAGGGAGTTAAAGCCAACAAAGTTCTTGATGACTTTGTCAAAGATTTAAGACAGTCTAGGAAAATAGCTGGCACAGTTCACAAGAAACCAATTTCAAAAGAAGAAATTCAGCAGCTCTTCCGTTCCGGTGAAATTAGATCCCGCCAACTCGTTAGACCCCGCACAACTGTTGCACAGTTGGTCTTACTTGAGTTTTACTTTGGAAAAGCGTCAAGAAAACCAACGGCTCCTGAAGCCAAAGCCTCCTTAAAGCATCTTAACCCAGCCTGTGAGAGCTTGTTCCAGCGTCCAAAGATGCGAAGCCAACAAATTGATGTCAACAACTGATCTGGTATGCAAATTGTCCTGTCTATGAGAGGACCTCAGCAATTTGCTTCGTGTCATGACAGGTATCGAACCACCCTTAACTAACTACTCCATTAGGGCCACATCCGTAACAGTTTTAGCAAACGCGAATGTTGAGACCTGTTTAATCAATCAATCACTGGCCACAAATCCGACACAGCGATCGAGTCATACACAGCCGGCCATCCTCTAGTCAACAAGAAGTTATGTCTTTGATTGAGTAACTACATCAGCCAGAGCAAATCGGTAGCTGCTTCAACCATACTGAGGACAAAGAGAATCAGGTTCACAAGAATCTTGTATCTGCTCATCTGCAAACACAACCATCAAATTACCGTTGTCAACAAACAGCACCAAGGGATCCACTAAATCAAGCGAAGAGCTTACGGCTTCAAGTCGGTGTTTCAAATCAAAACTGTACAAACAATAACTGAACTCATGGATTCATTCTTTAATCGGTCGCAAAGACGTTTTACTGTAAAATTGTTCAGTAATGTTGATTTAATCAAAGCGATCGAACTGCATGCCATGCTTGAAAGTATCAGTTACTGCACAGACGGAAGTAAAAAGGTGAATTATTGAATTACTGAGTAAAATACAGTTATAATATACGAAAAGAAATTGATTCGGCGTGAAATAAAAAAAGATATCTCACTCTCGATATGACAGCGCATATACGACCGAGTTCGCAGAATAACTGTTAAGTACAAATATGCCAGGTGTCCCAGAAAAAAGTACCCGGTTTGATTCATAATAGCTTCTAAACTAGCTAAGCTATTAAACTAAAAAACTGTCACTAGATAGACAGAAGACTAACTTAGATTGATATATTACAGTTGTATTTACCTAAAAAATTATGGAGATATCAGTGTTCAAAATTGGTAGCATATTTCTGGATGTGTCTAAATTATGCAAAAAACGCCGTATCAAATATTAATC